>NC_034606.1:63155111-63165980 GCF_900095145.1 Mus pahari | reverse complement strand
TCTCTCTCTCTCTCTCTCTCTCTCTCTCTCTCTCTCTCTCTCTCTCTCTCTCTCTTTTTCTTCTTCCCTCCTTTCTTTTTTCTTTTATTTTCTTTTCTCTTTTTGGTGGTGTTGTTGTCAAACTGGGAGATATCCTTGGTAGTTTATAGCTTCCCCAGACTGCCCAGGTTTGGAAGGTGCTGGCATGACGGGTGGGTAAGAGACATGTGATTCCTGAGGAGTGCTCACCACAAAGGACACAATGAAAGAACGACGCCACTGAGTTGGAGAGCAGGGTCAGCATCTTGTTGGCAGGTGCAACAGTGGTTCTGCACACAACCAGTTGATGCCCTGTCTTAAATGGTCCTGGTGGGGGAATAAATAGGAGGGACTGTGACTAGCTTCTAGAGTTGGGCCATATGTTGGGGGTTGCCACAAGAGTACATTTAATGCACTGACTGCACTTTGAAGACATCCTGGATGATACGAGAGGGCTTGGGTGGATCTTGTTTTCATCCTAACTAACCATGCAGAGTTTTCAGTCTTCCAGGCTGTCATGTGAGAAGGGGATGGTCCTGGAATCTAGTTATCCACAGACTCGGTAACTCGTTGAAGTCCGACTTCTAGGTTAAGGGTTGGTTGCAGGTTCTAATGGCAACAGTATTACACAGTACTTGCAATTGTCTTGGTCTTGCTGGTTTACAAATGCAATACCACTTAATGGGAAATTCATACGAGGTCAGGATGAGAGAAAATGTTATGGTACTGTACATAAAAACATGATGACTCCTGGGCTGGTTGGCTGGCCCGCCCCAGCAGTTAGGACTGTTAGCTTGCTGTGCTAACTTGAGAAGCAGAGTTTATACCCTCACACCAACAAGAAGGCTAGGTAGGGCCCGTGTGTGCATGCTTGTAACTCCAACATGGAGGAGACATAATAAACAGGGGCATCACTGACGTTTGCTGGATACAATTCTAGTCAAAAAGTGTGAGTTCCAAGTTCTTCAGGAGCCCTTGCCTCAAAGGATCAAGGTAGAGAGAATAATAGGATATCCCATACTCCCCTCCAGCTTCCGTGTGAGTACAGGCCTACTCATACACACACGCGAGTGCATACATGCACATGCACACACACATGCAGACATCATATACACATAGACCAGACATGCACACAAACATATTTTTAACTTGAAAATGATCCCTTTCGAGGAGGTCATATCCAGTGGTATTGGCCTGGGGTTATTAAGATGATTTCCTGAAGTATGTTCGAAGGACTATCTGTGTTAACTGATGATGCAAGGTCATTATCTGTGCTTCGGGAGGAAGGGGACAGAAGCAGGAGCCCAGGGAACCAGATTCTCGGGGCATGTTTGCCACGTGAGGCCAGTTCTGTGCCTTTATGTCTTCCTTCAGTGATGCTCATTCCCAGTGCAGGGAAAACAGATGGGGCATGAGCCGCAGAGCGACCTAATGCTTCAGACTACTTAGGGAAAGTGGATTTCCTAGAGATAAAGATAGCTAATACTCATGTGCCCCCCTAATAAGTAGGGGCCTTTTTTTTTTTTTAACAAAAGGAGACAGAGACATGGAGAAGCTTAGTCATTTGCCTGTGGTTGTGGTAGAAACATGAGTTTAACCTGAATTGCTTGGCTCCAGAGATGCTCTTTTTGATTATACACAACTGCTTCTTGAAACAGCTACGTGGAGATTTCCAGGAGAGTCAGAGGACTTGGACCGACAGCATCAGTCTCCTTAGATCTGTACCCAGATGGGCTGGAGAGATGGCTCAGTGGTTAAGAGCACTGTCTGCTCTTCCAGAGGTCCTGAGTTCAATTCCCAGCAACTACATGGTGGCTCACAACCACCTGTAATGGGATAGGATGCCCTCTTCTGGTATGTCCGAAAAGAGCTACAGTGTACTCATATACATAAAGTAAATAAATAAATCTAGAGAGGGGGGGGTTGGGGGACAGAGGTTCAGTAAGTGTGACTGCTCACCTAAACTCAACCTTGAGTTGAGTTGGATGGGGGAATATGACATCATTGCCTTGATCCAGAGGGAGAGCGCATGCTCTCTGAGCTCTACTGAGTTTAGGACGTAATTTCTGAAAGTCTGCACCAGAAGCAGAAAAGAGTGGGACTTGGTAGGTTGCTCTCCCAGTGAGCCAGACCAGTTCCAATGGGGAAAAGCATGGAGGAAAGGCTGAGCCCCTGTAGGAAAAGTGGCACTTCTGCTGCTGTAAAGTCACCAGTGTGGAAGTGGGCCAACTCTGGAGGCTTCATCGCTGGTTGGGAGGCGCATGGACAGCTCCCTGTCTAGTTTCATGGATGAAACTTGATGCCTTGTGGTGGTTATAAGCATGCATGGTTTTCAGGATACAGCTCCATACAGTTGTCCTATGTATCACAAAGGCAGAGAGGGTCCCTGGCCAAGGTCACCCTCACTGTTGGCTGAACTGTGCCACACATGCTCCTGTTTGAAAAGTTGGAACTACAGTGCCCTCTGCTGGAGTTTACAGGCGGGCATCTCTTGGTTCCCAGCAAGTGGGTCGGTCACAGGCCAGGTGGCTCAGAGGGACCAAGAAGTCTAAGATTGAGCAGAGGACACGGCAGGCAGGGTTGAAGGTATTTCCTTCCCTCCCACTCTCCCTTCCTCTACAGGGGTATCTGTGTGTGTGTGTGTGTGTGTGTGTGTGTGTGTCTTGCCTTACACCTTGTTAGAGACACGGTCTCTCTTGTTGCTCGCCTATACCTCTGCCAGGCTTACCTGTGCTGCCAGACTCTCCTATCTCCTCCCTGGGGTGTGACAGGAGTGTGCGCCCCGGCATCAGACTTTTATGTATGCTCTTGAGATTGACTCTCAGGCTGTCAGGTTTTCCTCACAAGTGTTGTACACACAAAGGACAGATCGAAGCCTGCTCCCTATCCGTGTCCTCTTTGCATATTTTAAAAAGAGGTTTATTTCCGTTTTATGTGTATGTGCGTGCCTGAGTGTATGCACACCTCATGCATTCGGTGTCCATGGAGACCAGAGGAGGACATCAGGATTGCCTGGATCTAGAGTTACAGATGACTGTGAGCTGCCACATGGATTCTGGGAACTGAACCCAGGTCCTCAGGAAGAGAAGCCAGTGTTCTTAACTACTGAGCCATCTCTCCAAGTCCTGCGGGTTTGTTTTATTTATTTATTTTTAATCAGGAGGAAAAGAAAGGAAGGATTCGGGACTGGAGGAATATCTGACTGTGTTGACTCAACTCAGTGAGTTTTCATTAAGACTGTAATAAGGGAACAAGAGGAGCTTTTTTGAGTTGAATGTTTTAATACACTCACACCCACTAGGAGAGGGAGAAAAAAATTATCCTTCAAAGAAAAAATCGTGATAAAAATATACCATGGTAGTAAGTGTTTGGAAAGATGCCTATTAATAGGTTCACTTACAGAGATGCCAAGGTGGCTGGCTGAAGGGCCGCGTCAGAGTGTAGCTGCTCTGAGCTTGCAGAGCAGGTTGAACTGAGTGCACGTGGTCAGAACAAGGGTCAGGCTGCGTGGGTGGAAGTACATTGTCCCCCTTTGTCTGCAGGAAGTATGCGCTAAGTTCCTCAGTAAATGCCTCAGACTGTGGGCAGCGCTGTACTCTGGACCTGTATATACAATCCTGTAATAAGGTTTAACCTACTGAACATGAACACTAGGAAATTAATAACTAACAATAAAATAGTAACAAGATAATAAAATAAAAATTCTGTAAATTACTGGAGAGATGACTCAGCAGTTAAGAGCAATGACTGCTCTTCCAGAGGTCCTGAGTTTAATTCCCAGCAAGCACATGGTGGCTCACAACCATCTGTAATGGGATCTGATGCCTTCTTCTGGTGTGTATGAAGAGAGCAACAATGTACTCACATACATAAAATAAGTAAATAAATCTTTTTAAAAAATTCTGTAAATCGAATGTTTCTTAGAACCCATTATAGTATACCCACCCACTTGGTGTGAAGAGTGAGCGAACCTGAGCGAGCCTGAGGGATAGGATGGAATAAATGAATGATGGAGGTCCCTAGTATCAGTCACTGAACAACGGGAAGTACTGATGTCACTTATCACCCCCACCCCCAATGATCAAATTTCAAGAATCATTGTACAATCCCAAATTAAGGATCATGCTGCAAAATGTCCCGTCTGCACACTACAAAAATATCAGTGCCATGAAACAGAGGCAGCAGAACCACGCACGCCACATTAGAGGAGACCAAAGGGACATGCTCATTAAGTGCAGAGCTCAAACTTTAATTAGACCCTTGAGGAAACATTTTGCTGTAAGGACATTAATGTGACAACTGGCAGAACAGGAATATTGGACTGAAGGTAATTAGATGACACAGGAGCGCTAACGGTTTGCTAAACTGTATCTGTGCAGTTAATAGGTTCACTTACAGACAAAGCAAAGACAGGCAGAATGCTGATGATTAACTGTATCTGGGTGATAGTCCTTAAGAAATGCAAACAGGCAGGGTGTGGTGGCCCACACCTTTAATCCTAGCATTTCTGAGGCAGAGGCAGGAGGATCTCTGTGAGTCTGAGTCAGCCTGGTTTACATAGCTAGTTCTAGGACAGGTGGAAATACATATTGGGACCGTGTCTCAAAATGGAAAAAGAAGAAAGAAAGAAAGAAAGAAAGAAAGAAAGAAAGAAAGAAAGAAAGAAAGAGAGAAGAAGGAGGGAAGGAAAGGAAGAAAGGAAGAAAGGAAGGAAGAAAGAAAGAAAGAAAGAGAGAGAGAGAGAGAAAGAAAGAAAGAAAGAAAGAAAGAAAGAAAGAAAGAAAGAAAGAAAGAAAGAGAAAGAAGGAGGAAGGGAAGGAAGAAAGGAAGGAAGAAAAAAGAAAGAGGGAAAGAAGGAAAGAAAGAGAGAAAGGAAGGAAGGAAGAAAGAGGGAAAGAAAGGAAGGAAAAAAGACAAACAGAAATGGTTAGGGTAAAGGGAGTATGAGAGATTATTTTTAACTGCAAAAAAAGACAACTGGGTAAGAGACAAAGCATAGACAGGCAGAACGATGACATGTAGCTAACTAGGGCAAAGGGTACGGGGAACTTCCTCTTACTAGTCTTAAATTTAAAACATTTTAAATTATGTTACCAAAAATGTTTTTAAAAAAATGATAGATTGAGAGCTGGGTGTGGTGGCACACGCCTTTAATCCCAGCACTCAGGAGGCAGAGGCAGGTGGATTTCTGAGTTTGAGGCCAGCCTGGTCTACAAAGAGAAACCCTGTCTCAGAAAAAAAAAAAAAAAAAGATAGATTGCTCCTATGAGTTTATCTCTTTTCTTTGTCAATTCTGCTAAAATAAGCAAGCGTCTTGGCATACACCTTTAATCCTAACACTGGGACATGGGAGAGCTGAGTACAGAGGTGAGAGGTCCTGATGCATTCTTCAGGTGAGTCTGAAGAAAGCGACAGAAAATAAACAAATAAATCTTAAAATAACAACAACTACCGCAGATCTCAGTAAGTTCGGGGGTGAAAGGCTCAGAGAAAAAGAGCTAAGGCAGGAGACAGAAAATAATGTCAAATAATGTATCATATTCATGGAAACAAGAGAAAACTATATAAAAAGGGAAAACCAGGAGGAGAATGGCCCTTGGAAATTAAAATACAGATTAGTTCCCCCATCTGTGTTTTCATACTCTTAAGTTTCATTTATTCTTGATCAGTCATGGCCTGAAAAGGTTAAAATTCCAGAGTCAGGGGCTGGAGAGACAGCTCAAAGGTTAGAAAGTTCCTTGCTCTCCCTAAGAGCCTAAGCTCAGCCCCTTGCACCCAAATCAGGGGTTCACAGTCACCCTAACTTCAGCTCTGGGAGATCTGACCTCCCTAGGGAATGTACTCATGTGCACACACCTTCCCCTCCCTCCCTCATTCTTATAACTTTAAAAATGGAACCTTTGGGGGCTGCTGAGATGGCTCAGCGGATAAAAGCGCTGACTGCTCTTTCGAAGGTCCTGAGTTCAAATCCCAGCAACCACCCGTGATGAGATTTGATGCCCTCTTCTGGTGTGTCTGAAGACAGCTACAGTGTATCTATGTATAATAACAAATAAATCTTAAAACAAAACAAAACAAAAAAGGAACCTTTTAACTATACCGGGAAAAGGGACGGGGTATGACAGCACACACCTATAGTCCGAGTCTCAGGAGGCAGAGGCAGGTGGATCTCTGTGAGTTTGGAGACTAGCCTTTGGTCTACAGAGTGATTTACAGGACAGCTAACAAACAAAACAAAACAAAAATCCAGAATAAAAGCTGGGCATGGGCCGGGCGGTGGTGGCACATGCCTTTAATCCCAGCACTTGGGAGGCAGAGGCAGGCGGATTTCTGAGTTCAAGGCCAGCCTGGTCTACAAAGTGAGATCTAGGATAGCCAGGGCTATATAGAGAAACCTTGTCTCAAAAAACAAAAACAAACAAACAAAAAAAAACAACTGGGCATGGGGGACATATCTGTAATCCCAGCACTTAAGGGGTGGAGCCAGAGGAGTTGGTTCGAGGACAGCTTTACCTTCATAGCAAGTTCAAGGACAGCCTAGGCTGTATGATACACTGTCTCAAGCAAAAGCCCCCAAAGAAAGAGGGAAAGGAAGGGGGTAAGACATGCTTACGGAGAACAGAGTACAGCGTCCCAAGTATTGAGCCTCTGTCACTATCCACTTTAAAAAAAAAAAAACATTTTTTGTTTTTTATTTATTTATTTTTTATTTTTTTGATTTATAGTGGGACATGGTGATATGCATCTGATCCCAGCACTCTGCAGAAGCCGACAGATCTTTGTCAGTTCAAGGCCAGCTAGGGCTACATAGTTATACTCCATCTCAAAAAAAAATTGTTTTATTGGTGTGTGTGTGTGTGTGTGTGTGTGTGCTTGTGAGATTGCCTTGGGGGATGTGCAGAGGTCAGAGGACAACTTGTAGGGATTCTCTTTTCCCCCCACCATGTGGGAAAGACATGTTTATAGGTTTAAGTCTGTATGTTTTAGGTAAGTTGTTACACAGTAAACATTGGCAGTTGAGAGGTATTATTGTGGAAACCTGACAATGGGTAATAATAAATAATGTAGAGAATGATGTAATGAGTTAGATGATCAACTCAGGAGGTTTTATAGCTTACAAATGAGAACTTGAAAAAGATAGGAGAGAAAAGACAGCTACTAAAAAGGGGACAGAATTCCTCAGGTGGGAAGGACATGGGTTCCATGGTGGCAGCACAGTGGATGTCCGGCACAGTGCATGAAAAAGATCCACCCTGCATTCTATCCTTACAGAGTTTCAGAACACTGGGGAATAGAAACAAAAACGTTTCGGAAAGGAAGGCTTCTAACTGGAAACTAGAGTCCACTAAAGTTATCTCTTCAAGACTCCCAACGTAGAATTCTCCATCTGTATGTGTGAGGCTAGAAGAAAGCCATTGTAGGTTCATCAAGACAGACAACTCCTACGCATAAAACAAAGTTACTCATTCAATGCTACTTAGTTGCTCTTGTAGAGGACCTGGCTTCAGTTCTTAGCACTTCCGTGGTAGAGAACAACTGGCATATCGCTCCAGTTCTAGAGAGAGGATCCAGTGTCAGAATCCAGTGCTGCCTCTGGCCTCTGAGTCCACAGATCCATATGTAGGCAAAACACTCATATATATAAAATAACTTAAAAACAGGAAATTACTAACTAGAAATAATCTCTATGTTTTTTGTTTGTTTGAGACAGGGTCAGTCTGTTGGTCAAGCCTCACTTTGTAGCTCCGGCTAGCCGTAAATTTGTGGCAGTCCTCCAGCTTCTGAGATTACAAATATGAGCCATCACACCTGGTTTCATATGTCCATATGTCTGTGTGTATGTTGTATATGCATATGTATGCAAGTGTGTGTGTGTGTGTGTGTGTACACTTGCCTATAGGTGTGAACGTGAAGGCCAGAGGTCATCTTCAGGTGTCTTCTTCTATTTCTCACCACCTTAATCTTTTAAACATAATTTTATTTTTATTTGTACGAGTGCTCTATCTACACATGTCTGCGCACCTTCTGTGTGTCTGGCTCTCGCAGAGTCTGGAAGAAAGTTCGAGCTGGGCGTGGTGGCGCACACCTTTAATCCCAGCCCTCGGGAGGCAGAGGCAGGTGGATTTCTGAGTTTGAGGCCAGCCTGGTCTACAAAGTGAGTTCCAGGACAGCCAAGGCTATACAGAGAAACCCTGTCTCGGAAAAAGAAAAAAGAAAAAAGAAAAAAAATAAAGTTCGGATGTGCTGGACTGGAGTTACAGACAGCTATGAGCTGCCATGTGGCTGCTGGGAGTTGACCCAGGTCTTCTGGAAAAGCGTCCTCTGAGCCATCTCTTGGGCTCTCTCCCCCTTAATGGTTTTTGAGACACTCTCTCAATGAACCTAGACCTCACTGTTAGGGCTGGCTTGTGAGCCCTGTGGATCTGCCTGGCTCTAAGTCCTCCAGTGCTGGACTGACAGTTGTCTCTGCCTCATCTTGTCATAAGGATGCTGAGGATCAAACAGGTCCCCATGCTTTCGAACCAAACACTTTATTACGGTCAGCCATCTTCCCAGCCCTGTCTGTCTATATCTTAAGGCGGCACCTGAACATAGAAACATGGAGCAGGGGGAAGTAAGCAGCAGGCAGGAGTAATATATTTGAAGTCCGGCCTTTAACCTTAAATTCTGTATAGGTCACCAGTTTGGCCAAAGCTCTGATGCCACAACAGCAGAATGAGTAAACTGGAGTGAGCAATGCTATCTGGATACTTTTGTATTATTTCATAGAAGACAGTCTTAAGGTTACTGTTGCTGCGATGAAATACCATGATCAAAGCAACTTGGGAAGGAAAGGGTTTATTTGGCCTCATATATCAAAGTTCACCCATGAAGGAAGTCAGGACAGGGACTCAGAGCAGGAACCTGGAGGCAGGAGGTGATGCAGAGGCTCTGGAGGGGTGCTGCTTACTGGCTTGCTCCTTCTGGCTTACTTAGCCTGGTTTCTTATAGAACCCAGGACTGCCCTGGGCTGGACCTTCTCTCATCAGTCACTAATTAGGAAAATGACCTACAGCCAGATCTTAATGGGGGCATTATCTTATTTGAGGTTCTCTCCTTTTAGATGATTCTAGCTTCTGTCAAGTTGACATAAAACTAGTCAGTACAGGAGCCTGGTTTTTATAAAGTGCAGTCTATGTGTGTGCTACAGAGAAATTAAGGGAGCTGGAGAGATGGCTCAGCAGTTAAGAGCACTGACTGTTCTCCAGAGGTCCTGAGTTTAAGTCCCAGCAACCACATGATGGCTCATAACCATTTGTAGTGGGAACCAATGCCCTCTTATGGTGTGTCTGAAGGGAGTATATTCACATACATAAAATAAATAAATCTCTAAAAAAAAAAAAAAGAAACTGAGGAGGGATGAATAGTGTTTCTCTCTGAGTTGGTGTCAAGTACTTGTCCACTAGTTTTGTTTATTTTCTTTTCTTTATTTTTTAAATTTTATTTTTGAGTGGGTGTTAGTGCCTTGGTCTGGCGATTGCTTTGCCATGAGCTACATTTCCAGCCCTTAACAGTAGTTGTGAGAAGTGTACTGGGTAGCAGAATCTCAGGCTACCCATCTTCATTTCTGGTAAGGTAGTCCCATAGACCAGGGGCAAATAGGTTGAAGCAGTCAGGAGAGGTTACTACAGGCCTGGAGTGAGGGCAGTTTGTAGGTTTTCTAAAGGATGCGCTTTCTATTAGAGGGGACAGAAGACTTCTTCATTTGAAAGCAAGAATAGTCTCATCACATAATGCTGAGACTTGGGGTGGGGGTGGGGGTGGGGCAGGGAAGGGATGCTGATACAAGGGGTCCTAGGGTTTGTTATGGAGAGAAAAACAGAACTTTGGTGGGATTAGAAAGAGGAGAGTGGGTGAGTACCCAGGGAGCGGTCTGCCATGCTTCAATCCTGTGCTTTTACACTTCGCCACTTCTCTTCCTCAGCCCACAATGCCTTGCTCAGTGCCTCGCCACACTTAACGTCCTTCATTACGTTTCCATTCCGTTCTACCGGAGATCCTTTCTCCTCCACCTCTATGGTTTCAACGTTTTAAAAAAGATTTCTTTACTTTATATGAGTGCACTGTTGCTGTCTTCAGACACACCAGAAGAGGGCATCAGATCCCATTACAGATGATTGTGAGCCACCACCACGTGATTGCTGGAAATTGAACTC
Organism: Mus pahari; assembly: GCF_900095145.1. Taxonomy (NCBI): domain Eukaryota; kingdom Metazoa; phylum Chordata; class Mammalia; order Rodentia; family Muridae; genus Mus; species Mus pahari. The sequence continues at coordinate 63,155,766 of NC_034606.1, read as the reverse complement.
ACAGAGGTCCACCTGCCTCTGCCTCCTGAGTGCTGGCTGGCTCAAACTATGTATCTTAATAATGCTACGAAATAACAGAAAGTGGAGCTGAGTAGCCACTGTCCCTGCTGTGCAAACTTAACAGTGCTAATAGTTGGTAATGAAAGTACATCTCTAACTCTGCTCGGAAAGATGACTTGGAAGTGGCTGCGACTCGCCTAGGAAAGGCGTGGCCCTCTGCCCACCCTGCCGAGTCCTCCTTACTTGTTTCTTGAGTTGTGTTTCTCTTTTTACTCTGAAAGTAATGTTGATATCCTAGTAGATATAAGTTGAAGAAAGCCATCTCAGTGCCCCCTTCTCTTCAGAATGTCTACACTGGAGCACCAGGTTCTAGTAACCATGGTAAAGGCTTGAAGCATTCCCATAACTGGCATTTCCTTTGTCCAATAGAACTCAGGATTTATGGGTTCACCATGGAGCTGCAACTGAGTGAACCAAATAATTCCAGGAAGCCTGAGGTGTCAGGTATCATAACTTTTTTCTTATTTATTGATTTTTTTTTTTTTTTTTTTTTTTTTTTTGACAGGGTTTCTCTGTATAGTTCTGCCTGTCCTGGAAACTCACGGTGTAGACCAGGTTGGCCTTGAACTCAGAAATCCTCCAGCCTCTGCCTCCC
>NC_034606.1:63146341-63154396 GCF_900095145.1 Mus pahari | reverse complement strand
AAAAAAAAAAAAAAAGAAAACTTTGTGCAATGTATTTTGATCATCTGCATTCACCCCCACCTTCTCCATCTCCCCCAGAGGCCCTCCATTTTGTCTCCTTCCTAACTGCATGGCCTCCTTTCCCTATTCAGTGAGTCTACCTAGCTGCACATGGGTGTGGGGTCATCCTCTGAGGCATGGGCAACTGGCCAGTGGTCACTTTCTCCTCAGAAGCCACCACCCCTGTCCTGTCTTGGAACTCATGATGTAGACCAGGCTGGTCCTCAAACTCAGAGATCTGCCTGCCTTTGCCTCCAGGACAGGAGGGATTGTTACACAGTGAAAATCCTATCTCAAAAGGATTTGAGGGTCCGTGAGATGGCTCAGTTGAGTAAAGGTGTCTGACATTGAGCCTGATGACCCATGTTTAATCTTTGGTAAACATGGTCCTGTGGTAGAAAGGACACTCTAAAATTATCTTCTGACCTCTAGCCTTACACTGTGGCACGTGAAAGCCATGTTATATATGCACAAGCACATGTACACAAACTCAGTTTTTATTTTTTATTTATTTTTTTGGTTTTTCTCTGTGTAGCCCTGGCTGTCCTGGAACTCACTGTGTAGACCAGGCTGGCCTTGAACTCAGAAATCTGCCTGCCTCTGCCTTCCGAGTGCTGGGATTAAAGTGCGCCACCACGCCCAGTCAAACACTCAGTTTTTAAATTAAAAAAAAAAAAAAATCCCTGAAGAAGGAATCTTGGAGAGGGGAGGCTGAGGAGGACTGGGAGAAGCTACAGTTGGGGTGTATATGAGAGGAAAAAAACCTCAAAAAAGACAAAGACAACACATGGGAACTTTTTTTTTTTTCATAATTTATTTTTTGGAGACAGGATCTCTCTATGTAGTCCTGGCTCTTGTTACATATTCCAGGTTAAATAACCTGCTCAGGTTTGAAAGCTGGAGCGGGCCAGCGACCTAACAGAAGCCTTGAACATAGAAAATTTCCACATGGTGCTGGTGGTAACTTTCCACACGGTAAAAGGCAGTTTTGGTTCATCCATGAGCAGATCCTAGTATACTTTTGGGCTTCTAAACTATTTAGTCTTTGTTCACCCTGCCTCGGGGCACTTGAGGTCATCAGAGGACAACTAGCTAAAGTCAGTTCTCTCTTTGATCCATGATGGGGGTTCCGGGGGATTTAATTCACAGAGTTGGCAGCAGTCTCTCCTACCTAAGTCACCTCGAGGGGCCCCTCATTTATGCAGACACACGTTCCAGAGGACTTCTGGTGGGAAAAAATCATAGCCCCAAATCTTCAAGACTGATTGCCAATCCCCCTGCTAGTGGGTGGATACAGTGGGCTCTTGGGATTGTGTGAACATCAGTACTGAGTTCAAGGCATTGACTGAGGCCTGGGGACAGAGACACCCTGGAGCAGCCAGGAGGCTGAGGCGGACATCAGCCCCAGCTTGCTTTTTACAGCCTCACAAAGTGGACCTGGGAGTGAGGCCAGAGCACAAATTATCTCTTGATCTCCTCCTCCTGATAATCCTCCCCAATGCAGGACACAAATTATCTCCTGATCTCCTATGCTTGGTAACCTTTCCCTACGGGTGGGTTTCCTAGAACTACTGACCTGACCCGCACCGGCGCTTGCATAGCCTTGGGCCTTGGCTGGATGTTTGGAATCTGAGCCTGCAAGCTTATCGCCTTCAGTGACAAGAGGAAAGAATGCAAAAGAAAAAGGCCTCCTGACCTAAACGATACACGATCGGTCGCGTTCTTGAGCGTGGCGGGGTGGTGCAAGTCTTTAATCCCAGCACTCGGGCAAAACCCGACGCACTTCTGAGCTCCAGGGATGCCAATAATAAGAAAACAAAGAGAGAAAAGGACCCCTTTACCCCCCACCACCCAACCAAACACAACACGTCCTGTCCTTTGGACGTGGAGGCATGAGATCAGTAGTGTTGCTTTGATTCCTTCCAGATGATTGGCCGCAGTGAAACGGAGGAAAAGGCTGCTCCAAAATAGGAGAGCCGCTTCCAAACGCGCCGGCGTTCTCCACGCTGCAGCTAAGAACCCAGGAACCTTTCAGCGGCTTTCGCGTTTCCGCCCGGGGCAGGGCTACTCACTGTCTTGTCCTTTCTCGCTTTTCCGAGAGTCTCGCCTATTTCCCCTGCCGCTTTTTCCGTAAGCCCGGTGTTACCCAGGCGCCTCCATCACGGACGTCGTCGGAAACGACCCAGCCAAGCTCAGCGAGCGTCAACCAGGACCCCGCCGGCGAGGCCCCCTTAACGCGGTTCTCGCGCGGAAAGACGAGACATTTAAAGCACGACGTCAGATCGTCCCGCCCGCCGGGAGGTCACATGACCGGAGCCTGCGTCCCGGCCGTCGGTCGGTTCCTAGCCGCGGACTGGCTGTGGATCCGTCTACAGGGTGTCGGAGGGGTCATTCCGGAAGTCGGCGCTGGACGCTTCGGCTTCCTGGGCGGAAGTGTGTCACAACCTCGGTGGTCGCCCCTTTGGAGGAAGTTCGTCACGTCGCAGTTGTCTCGGCACGGCGGATGTGTGTCGCCGCCTCGGTGACGCTGGGAAGTGCTTGCAGCCCCCGCCGCTGCCTCTTGGTTGAAGCACTATGGAGGGAGAGAGGAAGAACAACAACAAGCGGTGGTATTTTACCCGAGAGCAGCTGGAGAACAGCCCGTCGCGGCGCTTTGGCGTGGACTCCGATAAAGAACTCTCTTACCGCCAGCAGGCGGCCAATCTCCTCCAGGACATGGGACAACGTCTGAACGTGTATCCTTTCGGCCTAGGCCATCTGCCTGGGAGCGCGTCCGGCCATGCTTCGGCGGCCGGGCCGGCGACGCTGGCGGCGACAGAAGCGGGTGAGGTGGTGGCAGGAGCTGGCCGTCTGAGTTGGGAGAGCCCACAATGGCGCTCGCTGGCCGAGCCACGGTTCGCGCGAGGGAAGTGAGGCGGAGTCAATTTCCCGCTCGCTCACCGGTGCCACCGGCCGGGCTGCGGACTCGTCCCTCTCCTGTCTTTGTGTTTTCGCTGCTCCTTCCCAGCCCCCGTCCTCTGGATTCTGCCCTGTTTTAGTGGCTTTTGAGAGCCTCCTTTCTGCCGTGAGCTGAGGCTCCGTTTAAGACGTTTCGCTGTCGACTCTGCCTCCCCAAAGTGTATGAAAAGGGTTTCGGGAAATTCTGTACCCAAAGGACTTATGAAGGTGGTCTGGAATTGGCGCCCCAATTTTGGTTCCAAGCCCGTTTCTCTCACTAGCTGGCTAACCTGTCAGATTCTCGTTTAGAAACAAATGTCCCAATGTCCACCACCACGCTTGATATTCAAAAGTAGCTGTTTCATAGAATTTAAGAGGAAAAAACAGATGTCAGCTTAGGTTTGTAGGGGGAGGTATACGAATTGGTATGCTTAAAGTAGTTCTCAGAATATTAAGTCCTTGTGTCTCCCGGCACTAGTGATAGTTTATTCATTAGTTTTCAAAATTTAGAGGTAATGTAGTTTAGTGATTTCCCCCCTCCCAGTTTTTCTTATGAACATATAGTCTTGTGGTAAAACTGATAGCTTTAAAGTTTTTTCTGTTGTTCCTCCCATATATATATATATTTTTTTTTCCTTTTTCTTTGACTTGTAGCTTCCACTTACGTAGCATTTATTTAAGAGTGATGCTGAGGGCTAGGCCTGGTGTCCTGTGCCTTTGATCTGAGCTTTGGAGAAGTAGAGGCAGGCCAGAATTTCCTAGTAAGACCCTGTCTCCAAGAAAGAAAAAAAAGTGCAGAGTTTAGGTCTATAGTGTTTTTAAGTCTGAAGGTTGTATATATTATATAGGTGTTCTCTTTATTGCCAGTTGTTTCCCATTGAAATCCAGTTTCCCAAGCATTTGGTCAGCACACGATTAAACCTCTCTGAGTTTCTGTCTGTGTTTATGGCACCTTTTAAATGTGTGTTTGCCGCCATCATATTGTAACTTCTATGCAGACTGTTGCTGAGGTCTATGGGAATAAGTACTCTTTAAGTTTTGGGGAGGCTGGAATGGTACCCGTACAAAGGAAAGACTGGATTAGAGGAAGGCAGGAGTCTATTTTCAGTGGATGACTATCAAATGGTTTCAAAGGTTTTTACACTTCAGAGGTCATGTAATATTTCCTGAAGGAATCAGAACTAAGTAGGGTGTGGTGGTGCGTACCTTGAGTCCCATTGCTCGGGATGGGGAGATGAGCAGATCTCTACTTCTGATGCCAGCCTGGTCTACACAGCGTGTTTTAGGATAGTCAAGGATACATAGAAAAACCCTGCCTTGAACACTGCCCTCCCACCCACCTCCTTACCTCCCCCGTGGTTCCCCCCCCCCCAAAGAAAGTAGAACTGGAACACTTAATTATTGAAGTTTAGAAGGTAAGAGAGAGAAAGGTTCCAAGAGCCTAATAAGGGAGGGCCTGGTAAATATCCTTAAAAAGTTATTCTTGTGGGGCTAGAGATGGCTCACCAGTTATGAGCACTTACTGTTCAGGCAGTACCTACATGGCAGCCCACAATTGTCTATAACTGCAGTTCTAGGGTAATCTCATGCCCTCTTCTGACCTCTGTGGGCACTCATGGGACATGCCCATGGTGCACATACATGCAATCAGGCAGATGCTGATACACTTAAAAGTTTTAAAGTTATTCTTGGCCAGACAGCATGGCCTGGCAGGTAGTGGCACTTATTGGCAAACCTGGAACCTGAATTCCATCCCTGGCACTCGGGTGGGAGGATAACTGACTCCTGCAAATTGCCCTCTGACCACCACACCTGTGCTATGGCGTGCACCTCCTGCCCAAAAGTAAATGTGATGACGTTTTCCTGAGCTAAAGGATCATCTTTGCAGAAGGCAGGTGACAGGTCAGGAAGCCTGAGATCCTGTGTAGCTTTGTTTGTATTGCATATTGATATACAGCTTGCTACTTGTTTTGTTTATTCAGTCAAGAAGTTCATATTAAGTACCAGCCAGGTAGAGCACGTGCTGTCAATTGGCAGCTAATTTCCTTAGAGAAGGAAAATGAATCTGCTGCTGGGTTGGAAGAGTTAAGTTTTACTCCCCTGTGGGATCATGTATTTTGCTTGGCCATGTGTTACTTTGGGAGGGAGATTATATTGTCTGTTTCTGAACCTTAACTTAAGCACTTCAGCTCACAACTGACGATCAATACTGCTATAGTATACATGCACCGATTCTACATGATTCAGTCTTTTACACAGTTTCATCGATATGTAAGTATAATTTTCTATGGTGAAATCCCTTTGAATTTGAGTCTAGCTGCATATTTTATGATTGGTTGTTGCTATTGAACTATGATTTTAATTTTAGAATTTAGGGCTAGTCATTTTAAAGTTAGAAAAAAAATCATGATTTAAGTATAGCTTTCAGAGTGGTTATGGCCATAAGGAGACAAATATGAGTTAGATTTTGCAACATTTTTAAAAGTCTTTAAGAAAACATGTTTCAAATTTAGGATTAAAAAAAAAATTGGTTTTATTTTTGTCTGTGTTTGGGTTAGGGAATGGTGAGAGTGTGTGAGTGCCCACAGAGGCTAGGTGAGGACCTTGAAGTCCTTGGAGCTGGAGTTACTTAGGTGCTGTGAGCCGCCTAACTGGGCACTGGGAACAAAGCTAATGAGCCATCTCTAGCCCAGATAATGCATTTTGAGTTGTCTTGTTTTGATGCTAACAAACTGAAGAGAAACTGTGAAGCTAAATATAATTCCTATAATGTAAGAAATTGGCAGAGTCAGACTTAGGAGTAACAGGAAACTCTTGATCTATAGTAAAGTATTCCTATTTTTGGGTGACTAGTCAGATTAGTCATTTTGACTTTTTTTTGCCCTTAGCTCCCATAGTTCCAATTAGCCTTTATTGAGGCTATTTGATAGCACTGAAACAGAAGTAATTAATGAGAATGAAATTAAAGAGGAGTTTCCTAGTTGTCTTAGTAATTTTGAGGGTTTTCTACATTCAACTCCCCCTCCCTTTTTTTTTATCCTCCTCCTCCTCCTCCTCCTTGTCTTCTTCTTCTTAACTATGTAGTAATGGCTGGACTTGAACTATCTAGTTCTGGCTGGCTTGAATTTCCAAGCACTGGCATTATGAACAGGAGGCACATGCCTAACAAGTACTCTTTTGGTTTTTTGGGTTTTTTTCCGAGATAGGGTTTCTCTGTGTAGCCCTGGCTGTCCTGGAACTCACTCTGTAGACCAGGCTGGCCTCGAACTCAGAAATCCGCCTGCCTCTGCCTCCCAAGTGCTGGGATTAAAGGCGTGCGCCACCACGCCCGGCTCTCTTTCTTATTGTGATAAAGACTTGAAGTCTTAAATCAGGTTGTTCAGTGTGCATTTAAGTGTTAGCATATATTTCCCTGTTTAATGGCCTGCTTTCTTACTGCCTTTGTGTTAATCTTGGTTAGGACAGACTTCTGGTTCTTTCCAAAGTGCCCGCAGTAGACTGGTCGGATTAATGACCTGATAATTATTTCTTTACGGAGACATTCTTGTGGATATCACATCCTTTGTTTTTATTTGTCTCTTGTTCTGAAACGACCTCACTATGCAGCCCTGGCTGGCCTGGAACTCAGAGATTCACCTGACTTTGTCTTCTGAGTCCTGAGATTAAAGGCAAACACTACCGTAACTGGTGTCCCAAGTAGTTGATCTTCTTTAGAGTATTGGGTTTTTTTTGGTATATTCTGGAATTAGCACACCTTCTTTACAGAACATTAATTTTATAAGTTGAATTTAGCTGTGATCAATTAAAATTAGATTTAGAGGGCTTAAAACCTGGTGACATTGATGTTAGGTTTGTGAAGCCTGCTCTTGCAGATGTGTGTGTGTGTGTACGCATATATAGTGTACATGATGTGTGTGAGTGCAGTTACACTTGCTGTGGTCCACAGATTTGTGTGTGTACACATATATAGTGTGCATGATGTGTGTGAGTGCAGTTCACACTTGCTGTGGTACACATACGTAAGTCAGAGTCAGACTTTGCATAGTAAAAAGTTACAATAGAGAAACCTGTGTATTGAAAGCCCCCCTGTGCGTGTAATCATTGATCAATATTTGACATGTGGTTTCCTAGGCCTGCTTCTGTATATGAACTAGTGTGATCATGCTTCACCATATCCCTACTGTACAGCTTTCTGGAACATTGTCTTTGTGCTGGTTCTCATAATTTAGATGGCCGAAAGGAGACAGGGCATAGTAGTACACACTTGTAATTTCAAATCTTGAGGGCCAAGGCAGGAGGATCTAAAGAGTCTGAGGCTAGCAAACAAACATAACCATATTGGGGGCTGGGAGATGTATCAGTGGTGAAGTGCTTGTCATTCAATCATGACAGCCTGAGTTTGATCTTTTCAAATTCTGTAAAAGAAGTCTGGCGGTGGTGTGGCAGGGACTGAGGAAGTGGTGGTTCAGATGCAGGTGTATATGCTCATAGATAAATAGAAACAGCACTTGGGAGGCAGAGCCAGGGCTACACAGAGAAACCCTGTCTTGAAAAACCAAAAGAGAGAGAGAGAGACAGACAGACAGACACTGTTTGAAAAGAAAAGATGGAGAGAGATTGGAACACATCCCTGTCCTCAGACAAACATCCTGATAATAATTTTAAAACTTTTTTTTTAAATGTATTACTTTTTTTTTCTGGTTTTTCTTTCTTTCTTTCTTTTTTAATATTTATTTATTATATGTAAGTATGCTGTAGCTGTCTTCAGACACTCCAGAAGAGGGGGGTCAGATTTCATTACGGATGGTTGTGAGCCACCATGTGGTTGCTGGGATTTGAACTCAGGACCTTTGGAAGAGCAGTCGGTGCTCTTAACCGCTGAGCCATCTCACCAGCCCAAAACTTTTTTTTTAAAACTCTTTATTTATGGATGTTTTTCCTGAATATATGTTTATACACTACATGCTTGCTTGGTGCCTGAGGAGATCAGGAATGGGCATCAGATCCCTTGGGACTAGAGTTACAAGTGGCTTTGAGCTGCCATTCTAGGAATCAAACCTGTGGTTTTTTTCGGGGGGG
>NC_034606.1:63116860-63146249 GCF_900095145.1 Mus pahari | reverse complement strand
AGGCTACCACCGCCCGTTTTTTTGTTTTTTTTGTTTTTTTTTTTTTTTTTTTTTTTAGATTTACTTATTATTCTATCTAAGTAGCTGTCTTCAGATGCGCCAGAAGAGGATGTCAGATCTCATTACGGATGGTGGTGAGCCACCATGTGGTTGCTGGGATTTGAACTCATTTGAACTCAGTACCTTTGGAAGAAGGTCGTTGCTCTTAACCACTAAGCCATCTCTCCAGCCCCAACTAGTACTCTTAACTACTGATTAATCTGTCTATCTTCCAAATGATTTTAAGAAGGGTCAGGACACTTGGGGGTGTGGTTTTATTTGCATGTTTTGTATCTGTGAAGCCCTAGGCTAGATTCTCTACACTGGAAAAAGAAAAAAAGGAAGTGGCTGTATAGTATTTATATCGTTACAATAGTTTAACTAGTTCTCTGTTAGTGCATATTCTGGTTGATTCTGATTTGTTGTAAAAATGGTGGTGGTGGTGGTGGTGCATGTCTTTGATCCCAGACCTTGGAAAAAAATCTCGTGAGTTCCATGACAGCCAGGGTTACACAGAGAAACTCTGGGGGGTGGGGGAGATATATTGATATCTATATATATCAAAAAGATTTCTTCCATCATAGTCTTGTCTTTACATAGATCACTTATAAACATTTTAATATAAATGCCAAAAGTCGAATAAGTAAAGTTTGTTGTCACTTTGCCCTGCTGAAAGCATTTATCAGAATATTGGTTCCGGTAGTGTAAGGGCCCTCCCACTGCTTCTGTGCACTTGAATTAAGGACTCACCAACTGAATTTCCAAAAGTGTTGTCTCAAATCTTTTCAAGAAAGGAAATAAAAAAGTTTCAGTAAATTACTTCTGATGATTTTATGTTTATGTTGTATTTTATACATTTAAAAATCCTTGGGGCTAAGCAGGGCGTGGTGGCACATGCCTTTAATCCCAGCACTGGGAGGCAGAGGCAGGTGGATTTCTGATCTCCTTAGAAATTGCTTTCCTGGGCTGATGAGATGGCTCAGCAGTTAAGAGCACTGACTGCTTTTCCAGAGGTCATGAGTTCAAATCCCAGAAACCACATGGTGGCTCACAACCATTCGTAATGACAAACAAACAAACAAACAAACAAACAAAAACCTACCCAGGCAGTGGTGGCTCACGCCTTTAATCCCAGCACTTGTGAGGCAGAGGCAGGCGGATTTCTGAGTTTGAGGCCAGCCTGGTCTACAAAGTGAGTTCCAGGACAGCCAGGGCTATACAGAGAAACCCTGTCTCGGAAAAAAATCCCCCCCCCCAAAAAAAGATAAAAAAAATCCTTGGGGCTATGTATATGGCATAGAGTGTGTATTTTGCATGCTAGAGGTTTTAGGTTCAATCCATAGCACCAAAAGAAGAAAAGACCCATATTTTAATAGCAACAGGTTTGGATATATTTTTACCCTCAGTTGATTTACAAGAAATGAATTTAGGCCAAGCGTGGTAGTGCACGGCTTTAATTCCATCACCCAGGAGGCAGAGGCAGGTGGGTCTCTGTGTGAGTCCCAGGCCAGCCAGGGCTCTGTTACACAGAGAAACCCTGTCTCACAAAAACAAATATAAAAACAAACAAACAAAACAGTGAAGTGTACTTCTTAAAAGAATGTATGCTGGGGTTAGACGAGTCTGGATTTGGGATTTTGCTGATTTGCTTATTACTAGCTGTGTGGCTTATGTAAGTGACCATGTGCCTCAGATTCCTGATCTTTATGTTCAGTAATAATAATGCCCGTTTCCAAATAAGTTTATGGTATTTAAATTAATTTTCAGGTTTCCTGTCCAAAATAAGCAGTTGGTAAATATTAGTTGTGGTGGTTGCTTACTTTGTTTTTTTTTTGTTTTGTTTTTTGTTCCCTGGAGAGGTAGGGGCAGGCTGACTGCGTCAAACCTAGGGCAAGCACTCTGCCAATTGATACACTCCCGGTACTTTCCTTTCTTAATCTGTTCATTGGACATTAGACTGGTTCCAGTTTAGCTTTTAAGAAGAGTGGAGGGGCTGGAGAGATGGCTCAGCAGTTAAGAGCACTGACTGCTCTTCAGGAGGTCCTGAGTTCAATTCCCAGTAACCACATAGTGGCTCATAACCATCTCTAATGGGATCTGATGCGCTCTTCTGGGATGTCTGAAGACAGCTACAGTGTACTCATATAAATAAAAATTAATTTAAAAAAACTTAAAAAAAAAAAAGAAGAGTGGAAGGATAGAGAAGGTTGTGCAGATCTTTGCAGCATTCCAGACTTTAATCTAGAAAATTACAATTTAAGTAGCAGTAGTGTTGGAAATACGGATTATGATGTTTCAGTTTTTTTATGGTTATCCTTTGAGATCTTTTATTTGTAAATTGGCTTGAGTTATTTTTCTTCCCTAAATATTTTCTATCTTGTGACTTTAATATTTTGTAGTTTTTTTGTTGTTTGGTATGTGTGTCCCACTCTGTGTAGCCTTGGTTGTCCTGGAACTCACTATATAGACTAGGCTGGCCTGAATTTAGAGCCTGTCTGTGTGCCTCCCCAGTCCTGGGATTGAAGGTGTGTGAGATTACTGCCAGGTTATTTTTATTGTTTTTAGACAGTCTCGTGTAGCCCAGGCAGACCTTGATTTCACTATGTAAATGAGGATGACTAAATTTACGGGTGCCAGTGCTGGGACTATAGGATGCACCACTATGTCTGTGCTCCCCCCATCCCCCAAAACCAAAACACACACACACTTTTCTTATGTGGAACCAGTACTTTGTGAATGGACGGTAAGTACCATACCAACTGAGCCACATTTCTAGTACCTGTAATTTTTTTTTTTTTTTTTAAAGATTGGTTTATAAGTTAAAAAGGGGTTTTATTTTTTGATACAGGATCTCACTATGTAGTTTGTGGAACTCACCATGTAGACCAGGCTGGCTTGAACTCAGAGATCTAAGGAATGCTGGGATTGTACATTAGGGCTGCCACACCTAACAAAAACATTTTTATTTAGTATGTGTGTTGCATACATTTGTGTTTCCGCCTGTGTGTGGGGGTCAGACTATAGGACGGACATCAAGTCTTCTATTGGTCTCACTGAATGAGGAGCCTGCTATTTTGGCTAGACTGGGTGGCCGCTAAGTCCCTAGGATCCTATGCCTACACCTTAACTCTGGTGGTACAGATGTTGCTGCTAGAGTTTTGGACATAGGTCACCACTTAATCTCCTGAGTCCCCAAATTTATTCTTAAAAATTCTACAATTCTCTCCCATCCCCATAGCCAGCAGCAGTGTTTGTTTCAGACTGTTCATGTTGACTGTCCTCCTTTTGCAGCCATTTCAATGGGAAGCAGCTAAGGTCTGCAGCCTTCTCACATGGATCCCTGAGGGCTTGCTGAGGCCTGGGGTTATGATTTGACAGGTGGTGGAAAGTATTAATAAGGGGTACGAGATTGTGGCAGAGACTTGATTTGTTTGACATTTAGCTGTTCCTAGATTGATTATCATTTAGAAATAAATAACAAGTATGACCTTTTTTTCTTCTATGAAGTCTATGGCTCCAGCGGCCTTGTTTCTAGCAGCAAAAGTAGAAGAACAACCAAAAAAATTGGAACATGTCATCAAGGTGGCACACACTTGCCTCCATCCACAGGAGTCACTTCCTGACACGAGGAGTGAGGTAAGAGACAACATATATATAGTTTGTAAAATGAGCAAAACCATCCACCCCAACTTAAGGGGCCAGACAACAGTCTTTTTATAATTGCTTCCTGATGAAGTGGGGCAAAGATTTCCTGTTCGGGGCCCCTAAAGGAAGTTGGGGAAAATGGTTAAGTCAAAAGAAAAGTGACTGTAGCATTCATTGTTCAGTTTCTGTATGTGAAAACGCAGACTGGAACAGTCTGAGAGGCTGGACCAAGTGAGCTAGCTATTCTGAAAATGTCCCAGAAGCAAGTCTTTAGAGGGAACAGCCTTGATGCCGTTGAGGAAGACTGAAACAGGGAGCTGGAGCAGCAGGAATAGCATTTCCGCATCCCCGAGGGGAATCCTGTAAGGCCTGTCTGTGCCCTGGTCTTCCATTCTGCAGTGTACAAACCTGACAAGCAGTGCATAGTTCTATAAAAACATATGTATGGAATGGGCAGGGTGCACAAATCAGTTAAGGATAATTTTTCTGCTTTTTTTTTAAAGATTTATTTATTTATTGTATGTAAGTACACTGTAGCTGTCTTCAGACACTCCAGAAGAGGGCGATAGATCTTGTTAAGGATGGTTGTGAGCCACCATGTGGTTGCTGGGATTTGAACTCTGCACTTTTGGAAGAGCAGTCGGGTGCTCTTACCCACTGAGCCATCTCACCAGCCCAATTTTTCTGCTTTTTGAGCAGATGAAAAACATCTGTCTTTAGAAGTTACTTTAGGGGCTGGTGAGATGACTCAGTGGGTAAGAGCATCCGACTGTTCTTCCGAAGGTCCGGAGTTCAAATCCCAGCAACCACATGGTGGCTCATAACCATCCATAACAAGATCTCTTCTGGAGTGTCTGAAGACAGCTATAGTGTACTTACATATAATAAATAAATATTCTTTAAAAAAAAAAAAGAAGTTACTTGGATTATATGTCAGATGGTAATATCAGTTTTTAACTATACCATTTTAAAAGCATGGTGTGAAAAGCCTTGAGGATTTTGTAGTCAACAAGATCTACTGGCTGTACAAAGACTTTTTGTCTCACCCAGTCTCAGAGCTGTTCTCAAGTAGCAGAATCAGTGCATACGATACATGTCTTGTTGATCTTGCCAATCTCCCTTTTTGTAGCTAAGACCTTCAGGGGATCATCCCCAGTCAATACCTTATCAGTTTGGGACTTTTTAGTTTATACTTTGTGGTGCGGAAGCCTCATCCCAGCTGTTTAGCTAGCTCAAGGCTCATGGCCTTTTGCCAGCCCTGGCCAGGCCTCTCCACTGGCTGTGCTTCTGCGAGGCTTTAGACCTTCCCCAGACATCCTCCAGTGGTCCCTGGCCCATGTGCCCTGCCATGCTTGGTTGAGCTGGTGCCTCTTAGCAGATGCTGGGCTGGGGACTCCGTGGGCCCAGATTAGGCTGCTGTTTTTCTCTGGACCTTGGCACTAGCCATACTCTCTGCCAAGCAGAATGCTGGCTTTCCAGAGCAGCTCTTGGAAGAACTGCAACCTGTGTGTTTCTTCTCAGCAGCTGCAGGAGTACAAGCAAAGCCTTCCCGGGAGCTGTAGTCTAGCTGGTCCCTAGCAGCAGTGTTTGCAGGCAGTGTTGCAACTCTACCCAGTATACCTGCAATCTAAACTTGGATTCTAAGTGAGTTCTTGCCCCATGTTGGTTCGCCCATATTTAGGACAACCAATTTATTAAGCTTATCCCTGACTATCGTAAATAAATGAGGCTCAGGCTATGATTATTGCTTTGGCAATTACTGGTGGGCCACCCCTTATCTACTTTCTAACTGCTGGCCTGGCTACCTCCCTAAAGGTGTCCCCCAAATACTTGTTCTCCTTCTAGCCATGTGCTAGGTTCGTTGCCTCTCATTCTTCTCTTTCTCCTCCCCTAACCAGGTAACTAACTACAAATCTATCCACCTCTAACCCTTCTGGTAGTTTATTTGACCAATAGGTTTAGATTAAGGAACAAGGTTTGCACAACCAAAGCTAGTAAATGTGAGAATTCACGCTTGGTGGGTACAGAATTTAGCATTACAGTATATAGCAACAGACCAAACTCCAACATACAAGCCGGCTTCAAACTTAGAAATTCATTTCACATGCCTAGCTCCTTTGAACTCTTCAATTTATTTTTAGAATAAATGCAAGAGAAAAATTGAATGTGAGTCAAATATTTATTAGATTCTTACAGCACTGTTAAAGGATCTGCAGATGAAATGTGACGATTCTTAGAGGTGTGATATTTCTTATGTGTAGATTATCTGACTTCTAAGATTTAAAATACCTGAAGATAAATGCAGTTGTGCTTTTACTAGCCTTGCATTAATAAAGTGTTATCTTGATGTCTGGGCTCTTCTTTTCTGTCCCGAATGAAATAGACATAAAGACTATATATTCCAGTTCTAATACTACCTTTTATCTTCCATTCCACCTCTCCTTCAGATTTTAAAAATGTTATGTGCATTAATATTTGCCTACATGAGTGTAAGTGTACCACCTGTATACATTGCCTGTGGAGGCCAGTGAGTGAGTGTTGGATTCCCAGGAACTGGGGTTACGGATGGCTGTGAGCTTTCTGAGAGTTCTTGAGACAAACCTAGGTCTTCTGCATCAGTAGTGAGTGCTCTTAACTGCAGGGCCGTTGCTCAGGGACCTCTAGCTATACCTTTGAATGTTTGTTTTTAAAGTTATTTACATCCTTTTGTAGGGTGTAACTTCTGTTTTTTTTTTTTTTTTTTTCCCCTCCTAGGCTTACCTACAACAAGTTCAAGATCTGGTGATTTTAGAGAGCATAATTTTGCAGACCTTAGGTAAGTTAATTTTCCTTTAAAACAGGAAAAAATGTGTATGGGATATAATGATTTCATGTTAAAGTTTGTAAGACTAGGAGAAAATCTTTTTAAGGCTTTGGGAAGTGTCTGTCCTGGGTAAAAATGGCTGTGGGGCTCATTAAATGGAAACAGGCCATTAACCCTAGTCTCTTTCCACAGTGTTAGATCCTTGGTGACCCTTGAAAGAGCTATTAGTCAAGAGTTTTTAAATTTTTCTCATTGTAAGGTTTATGATTTTTTTTAAAGCTTTGTTATATATAAGTACACTGTAGCTGTCTTCAGACACCCCAGAAGAGGGAGTCAGATCTCATTCAGGATGGTTGTGAGCCACCATGTGGTTGCTGGGATTTGAACTCAGGACCTTCAGAAGAGCAGTATGTGCTCTTAACCTCTGAGCAATATCTCCAACCCTGTAAGGTTTATGATTTATCTGATAGTTTGCTAGTTTTTGTTTGTTTGTTTGGTTTGGTTTTGATTTTGTTTGGCTTTGTTTTTCAAGAGTTTATATGTGGAGTCATTCAGACCAGGCTAGCCTTGAACTCAGAGATCCACCTGCCTCTTCCCTCCGGAGTGCTGGGATTCGGGGTGTGTGCCACCACCACCTGGCTAGTTTGGCAGTTTTTTAACCTGATAGATAATGATGGGGGGGGAGGTGGGAGGGGGAAACCTCATTCTCCTATAAACTGTTCTGGTTTGACTGTGTTTAAATAATAGCATTTTGTTTGTGTGTACGCCCCCCCCCCCGTGTGTGTGTGTGTGTGTGTGTGTGTGTGTGTGTGGGTGTGTGTGTGTGTGTATGTTTTGCTTGCTTGTTTTTAGACCGGTTTCACCAAGTTGGCTTTAAAAACTCAAAATCTGCCAGGCCTCCTGAGTGTGCTGCTATGTGTGGTGGCTGGGATTTATATTTGTGTGCTCAGAAAAAATTTACTCTGTCAGTTTCTCGATGTACTGACTCCGTTGAATATTTTTGATAATGACCTTTTGAAATAGGATAAACTAACCAGTACACATTATAATGGAGCTGATGAATGGGACCACAGTGAGGTTTAATCCAGTGAGGTGTAATCCAGCTCTCAGGTGGCAGAGCCAGAACAGAATTGCCAAGAGTTGCATCCAGCCGCAGCTACAGAGTAAATAGTTGGTAGAATCCTTAGCATTCATGAACCCTAGGTTTGATATCTAGGGTCCTCAGCTCCAAACTGGGTGTGGTATCGCATTCTATATTTCAGCATTTGGGAGCTGGAGGCAGGGGAATCAAGTGTATGAGTGTTTTACCTGCATTTTTGTCTGCACCATGTATGCCCACAGAGATCCAAAGAAAGTGTCAGATTCTTTGGAACTGGAGTTACAGTGAACCACCAGGTGGATGCTGGGAGTCAAAACTCAGCTCTCTGCAGCACCTAGTCAAAACCAGGGAGTTGTCTCTCTTGCCT
This sequence comes from Mus pahari, assembly GCF_900095145.1. NCBI lineage: Eukaryota > Metazoa > Chordata > Mammalia > Rodentia > Muridae > Mus > Mus pahari. The sequence continues at coordinate 63,138,296 of NC_034606.1, read as the reverse complement.
CCATAGAAAGAAATTTTTGTGTTCAGAGATGGTCTTTTCCCGTGGTCTTTTTTTTTTTTTTTTTGAGATTTATTTATTTTATTATTAGCTATCTTCAGATGCACCATAAGAGGGAGTCAGATCTCATCACGGGTGGTTGCTGGGAATTGAACTCAGGACCTTTGGAAGAGCAGTCCTCTCTCTTCCTCGCTGACCGTCCCTCCAGCCCTCTCCTGTGGTCTTTGGGGTTGGCAGAGAAGAGTGGGAGGGATACTCTTAGTCACTTAGTCTCTGCACAGTGCTTTTGAGAGGGGAAAGTGAACTGGCCGTTAATAGTTCAGACAAAAGAGAGATAAGTATATTGAATATTTTTAGCTTTTTAACTAGTTACTTTTTTTTTTCTTTTTGAAGGGTTTGAACTAACAATTGATCACCCACATACACATGTGGTAAAGTGCACCCAGCTTGTTCGAGGTACGTAACTCTAACTTCTTGGATTGCTTAGTTATTTGGGGCTGTACCTGGCTCTGGACTCAGGCACAACACAGCCGCCTTGTCCCAGATTCAGACTGAACCACCTGCTTGGCTGGAGTCAAACACTTGCTTCTGAACTATTGAAAACTGTTTTTAGATCTTTTAATTTAACCAGACAGTGAGGTGAGCATTAACTGTCATTTTGACAAAATCACTTGGAAGACAGATCGCTGGGTTTGCCAATGGAGAATTAGGTTGATTATGTTGAGGTGGGAAGACTCATCCATAGTGGGTGGCCCCGTTCCCTGCTAGGATCTCAGACTGTACAGTAGAGAAGTGTAACTGAGCATCAGCCTGCAGTCGGCACCCTGTTTCCTGACTCCATGCAACGTGACAGTTGCTTCATGTTCCTGCTATTGTGGCTGCTTCACCCTGATGGATTGGACTCTGAGCCATACAGGAAAAGGAACTAAGAGTCAGCTTTTGTCTGGTGGGGTACTTCACAAAGTATAAGGACAGATTTGGAAAAGCTACCAAGTCACATATAAATTAGCATTTTTCAGAAAATCTTGAAAGTTGCTGGTGTTGGGCCAGCAAGTGGGTCAGTAGCCTGATGACCTGAGTTTGAACCCTGGGTCCTACAGTGGGAGGAGAGAACTGACTTCCAAAAGTTGTCCTCTGACTTCCACACATGCCGTGGTATTCCAGTGCCCTAACCCCACATCCTGTATTAGCACATGTATACAAGTATAGTTTATTTTTTAAACATGGATGGTCTTTTTTTGGTTCATGTTTAATCAAAGGAAATCCCAGTGGTGACATTGAATTCATTTGAACTTATTTCTATTGCTCACAATCCATTGGGTAGGATTTTAGAATTATATTCATTTCTTCTTACTTATTTGTATGTGTATTGGTGTTTTGCCTGAGTGTACATCTGAATGACATGTGTAGTTGGTGTACTTGGAAGCTACATAAGGGAGTCAGATCTACTGGGACTGGATTATAGTTAATCAAGAGCCATCACAAAGGAACTGGGAATCAAACCCCGATCCTCTGGAAGAAAGGCCAGTGCTCTTTTAACTACTGAGCTATCTCTAGTCCTGATTAAAAATTAGCTCTTAAATGGTATATAAATTTTCATTTTTGAGACACAGTCTCACTATGTGGCCTTGGCTTGACTGAAATTTGCTAAGTTCTGCCTCCTAAGTGTTAGAATTAAATGCTTGTACCACCATACCCAGCACTGTTTTTTTGTTTTTGTGCTATAGAGTTTAAACATAGGGTCTTGTATATGTTGGGCAAGTGCTCTACCATAGAGTTACATCCCTAATCCTTAAGGGTTCCTTCTATTTAAGAAGTATCCCTAGTCCCTAGGGTACTAGTTGTGGTGGCACACACTTACATTCCCAGTACTTAGGAAGATCATTGTACATTTTAAGCTAGCCTAGGCTGTATGGTGAGTTCAAGAGTAAGGCCTATTCAACTACACAAATAGCAAACAAAAAAGGATTATCTGGGACTAGACATATGCTCAGTGGTAGAGCATAAAACCCAGGACACACAAAGCCCTGGGTTTTATTTTCAGACCTGAAAAGACAAAGTGTGAATATCATTATGCATATAAATGTCTTTCGGGGTTTTATATGCCAAACTGAGGACTAGCCTTATTTTTTATTTTAATACTATTATATGAAAAATGAAATTTCAGAAGAATTCTCAGTTTCTGAAGTATTTTACATTAAAACAGATGTCTTTAGCATGTGTCATGGGTGAGACATGAGCGTGGTATTCATGTGCCACTTGGCTTATGTAGCGGAGGCTAGAGGGTAACCTTGGGCGTCAGTTTTCTGTTGAGATCTTGGGGACTGAACTCAGGTTGCTGTTGAGAACTTTTCCTCACCTCATCTGCCCGAGGGTGTGAGTCCTGTACACTTAAAGCTTTAAAGGTTTTGCATTAGGGAGAGCAGGGCTGAAGAGACGTGGATACGTGCTTCTATAGGAAGTCTCTGAAATTCCAAAGAAGATAAAAATTGCTTGTCTCCCTTGATTGGTTTTATGAGGGAATGTGGAATGCTTTTTTTCTCATTGTAGTATGTGAAACAGGTGTTACTTGATGGTCAAGTAAATCGCAGTCTACTCAGTTCTTTTTTAAAAAAATAAGAAGTTCCTTTCTCCAAATACGTCATGGCCTTCTGGAGTCTGACTTTGGAGCCAGGTCCTATTGCCTCATCTCTTATCTTGCTCTTTCACAGTAATCTCTTGCATCAGAATCTCTGTTCTCCCCTAAATACTGAGTCAGGCTACATTGAGGAATTGGATTTTAAATGAACACCTCCAATAGCTGATGTTCAAAATAAAGCTTGCCTCTCTAGATGTGGAAGCAGCATAATTATTAACATTCAAATTAGAAATCAGTAGGGCAGTGGTAGCACACACCTTTAATCCCAGCACTAGGGAGGCAGAGGCAGGCGGGTTTCTGAGNTCAAGGCCAGCCTGGTCTACAGAGAGAGTTCCAGGACAGCCAGGCTACACAGAAAAACCCTGTCTCAAAAAACAAAAAAATAAATAAATAAATAAATAAAAATAAAAAAGAAAAGAAAGGAAGAAAAAGAAATCAATAGAACATCTGATTAGCCTGAGAGACCCTGTGTTCAGTTGCCAACATCCCATTTGACCCTTCTTCCCAAAGTCACTGATGTGTTTACTTGGGTAGAATGTATGCACCAGATGACCAGGCACTATGTCTGCCTAACTTACCACTATTTGCGTACCTTACAAATAGTACACATTTACTAAGTATTTGTTGAAAAAAAAAATGGAACTAATAATGTCTTTTTCTTTTGTTTTTGTTAGCAAGCAAGGACTTAGCACAGACATCTTACTTCATGGCAACCAACAGGTTTATATTTTTATTTTTTTCCTCTTCTGTTTTTGGGTTTGGAATTTGGTTGGACTGGGCTTGTCACCTTTTGAGGGGTCTATAGGATCACTTTGTGAACTAGAGACAAAAGACCATAAAAATAACGTTTGATATAATGTGTTGTAGACAGCGCTCTGGAGAATGAATTTTTCTGCAGATTTTTCTTTTCCTCGTATTTGCTTTATACCCTTTAATTTACTAGGGTTTTGTACTTATTTAGCATACATAATTCTATGCATTAACTTTGCTATAAAATGTCCAAGAGCACAACCTGAACATTTATGTAATTTTGGGGGGATTGTTAATTTTCTTCTCCTTTGCCAAAGCAATGGGCACTTAGTCTACAAGGATTTGATTTTATATAAAAAGCTATGTAACTTGTTCTGCCAAGTGACCTGCTTGTTCTTGTGTCTGATTCCCATATTGTTTGTTCAGTCATCCTCAGTCACCAAGTGTGAGAAGGTCAGCATTAGTAAGCCAGCCCTGCATACATTGAGTATGGTGGCCCAGTCTGAGATCTCAGCACTCAGGCCCCAGGCAGGAGAATGAGTGGTTCAAGGTCATCCTTGGAATGCAGCAAGTTCAAACCCATGCTGAGCTGTCTTAATAAACACAGACAGACACACAGACACACAGACACACACACACACACACATGGGAGGAGGAGAAAGGAAGCAAATTTAAAGTAAGAGTCAAGCATCATGTGCTACATCATCATGTGCTACAGTGCTGTAATCGGCAGATAGGATGGCTGTGAGTTTGAGGCAGCCAGAGAATGAGACCCGCCTAAACCCAAACAGAATCTTTAAAAGAAAAAACAATCAGGTATATTTGTATTTGAGAGAGCAACTTTTTTTTATTTTTTATTTTTATTTTTACATTTTGAGACAGTCTCATTGCGTAAGTCACCCTTAAACTTGCGCTTCCCGTGTTTTGGGGTCAGGCATCTGCTCCTATGTTGCCTTTGGTTGTTTTTTCCTTTTGTTTTTTGGTTCGAGATAGACAGGGTCACATTAAATAACTCTGGCAATCTTGAAATTTGCTATGTAGACTAGGCTGGCCTTGGACTCGCAGAGACCCACAGCAGCCTTTGTCTCCCATGGGCTAGGATTAAAGGGACATGCCTCACCAAGGCTCACTACCTAGCTCCTTTTTTTTCTTTTCTTTTTTTGTTTTTTGTTGTTTTTTCTGTTCACTGGTGTTCTGTTTACTAAGTGTGTGATACTAGGAAATTTAGAAATGTTGTTAACCTGAGCAGTATTTTAATAGAAAATGATACTGAGGTGCTGAAGAGATTAGTCTAGCACATACAGCCCTTCCTGAGGACCTGAGTTCAAATCCCAGTATCTGTTGTGGATGGACACCATCGCCTGTAACTTACAATGTAGGAGGTCTAACACCTCTGGCCTCCTTGCACATCATCTCTGTGCTTGTACCCCAACACAGACGTGTACAGGTAATTAGAAGTAAATCTTAGAGGAAAGAAGAGAGTCGTGTTGAATGCTGAATCAGAGCACAGGATATTTCTTGCCCTTCTCACTCTCCTGTGGTTTTTATTTTTGGTTTTTTGGTTTTTTTTTTTATATAATGGAGAGTTTTAGTTTAGGGTTGAGAATTGAGGGCTCATGACACTCTCTGTTTCCTTCCCTTTGATGTCAGCCTGCATTTGACCACATTTAGCCTGCAGTACACACCTCCTGTGGTGGCCTGTGTCTGCATCCATCTGGCTTGCAAGTGGTCCAACTGGGAGATCCCAGTCTCAACTGACGGGAAGCACTGGTGGGAGTATGTTGACGCCACTGTGACCTTGGAACTTTTAGATGGTAAGTTTTAGTGTAAGGGACCTTGAAACGCACGTCTTGATTTGTCACATATCTGGCCAAACATGACTTGAAAACAGTGAGTTAGTTGAGGTTATTCTTGTTTCGTTATATTCTTGTCTCTGAGCACTTCTTGAATGTTTCATTTGTAGAATTGACACATGAATTTCTACAGATTCTAGAGAAAACTCCAAGCAGGCTGAAGCGCATTCGGAATTGGAGGGTAAGACTTAGTGCTGATGAACTTACTCTTCCGTTTAACTGCACCAGTGAGTATATGAATATATCAGAATTGGATATGTGTGCTCGGCTTGGAGTTCCTTCTTACTTAACAGTAATTGTGACTTTATAGCCTGGATATGAACTAAGATTTCAGTCTTTTTTTTCTTTTTTCTTTTTTTCTTTTTTTGAGACAGGGTTTCTCTGTGTAGCCCTGGCTGTCCTAGAACTCATGCTGTAGATCAGGCAGGATAAAAGACTGTAGGGCAAGGTATGGATGGAATTATAAGGGTTGAGTGTGATTTTTACTTTAAAAAATGTTTTAGGGGGTTGGGCTAGAAAGATGGCTCAGCGGTTAAGAGCACTGACTGCTCTTACAAAGGTCCTGAGTTCAATTCCCAGCAACCACATGGCAGCTCACAACCATTTTTAAAGGGATACGATGCCCTCTTCTGATGTGTCTGAAGACAGCAACAGGGATAGTATACTCATATATATAAAATAAACAAATCTTTTAAAAAAAAGTTTTAGGGCTGATGAGATGGCTCAGTGGTTTAGAACACTAGCTATTCTTGCAAAATTCTTGAATCCAATTCCTAGCACCCACATAGTGGCTCTCGACTACCTATAAAGGGATCGGATGCCTCTCTGGGATATACATTCAGATAGAACATGCCTACATTTTTAAAAATTAATTAATTTTAAAATGTTTTATTAAATTTTTTTTTGTTTGTTTTTTCTGTTCACTGGTGTTCTATTTACTAAGCATGTGATACTAGGAAATTTAGAAATGTTAACCTGAGCAGTATTTCAATAGAAAATGATATTGAGGTGCTGAAGAGATTAAGCTGTAAAAATTGTTTTTGTTTGTTTGTTTGTTTGTTTGTTTTTCGAGACGGTTTCTCTGTACAGCCCTGACTGTCCTGGAACTCACTGTGTAGACCAGGCTGGCCTCGAACTCAGAAATCCACCTGCCTCTGCCTCCCAAGTGCTGGGATTAAAGGCGTGCGCCACCACCGCCTGACTAAAAATGTTTTATTATTCTCTTTTCCTTCTCCCATCCCTCCTCTCCTTTTTTCTTTTTAAAGACTTAGCATTACAGTTGGCATGGTGTTGCATGCCTTTAATACCAGCACTTGGGGGCCAGAGACATGATCTCTGTGAGCTTGAGACCACCTGGGGGAGAGATTTATTTTTTGTATAGGAGTGTTTGCCTGCACTTATGTGCATATAGTACCTGTGGAGGACAGAGATGCCAGATCTTCTGGCACTGGAGCTTTAAGTGGTTGTGAGCTGCTACAGTTGCAGAACAGAACCCAGGTCCTCTGCAACAGTAGCCAGTTTCCTTAACTGCTGAGCCATCTCTTCAGCCCAGGGGTTTCTTCTTAAGTGGCTTGCAGTCTGGAGTTGTATGCAGATATTTTAGTCTTAGGAGTGATAGTCATTCCCTTCCCCAAAGTATCAGACAGATGAAAAGTCCTCACGGTTTATGAGGCCCGCATTCAGTCGCCAGCACCCAGAAGAAAGAGTAAAGCCTTCTCCTAGCCCTTTTGAGACACCTCGTCTTGAGCCTTGTGGTTCTAGAGGCTGACCCTGGACGCCTGATCCTCTAGCCTTTGCCTCTGCTATTTAAGTGCTGGGATTGCAAACATGGACCACCATGCATAGAAATCAGACTAATTCTCCTGAGTCTGGTGAATTATAAATAAGTGTTGCCTCCAGAAGATTAGATTAGAAATGAACTTCAAAGCATGTACTTAATTTCTTATGTTCATACAAACCTCATCAAAGTTTCTAGAATTTAAAAAGGCTAATTGCAGCCTTCAAGTAGTTATACTGAATGTTTAAGAATTTTTAAGAATGGCGTGGTGACGCATGCTTTAGTCCCAGTGCTCGGGAGGCAGAGGCAGGAGGATTTCTGAGTTTGAGGCCAGCCTGGTCTACAGAGTGAGTTCCAGGACAGCCAGGGCTATACAGAGAAACCCTGTCTTGAAAAACCAAAAAAAAAAAAAAGAATGGCTTTATTTTCTGGATGTGATGATGAATGTCTTTAAGTACTTGGGAGGTAGAGACAGGAGGATATCTGAGTTTGAGACATGCCTGGTCTTGAACAAAAACCCAAATCCCCACCTCTAGTACACAAAGGAACACAAAGCCATCAAGGAAAGTTCCCCTTAGTTGATGCTTCCCTATACTGCCACTTAGTAAATTGCTTGGAATGAAGATGTGTTTGCTTCATTCTAGGCATACCAGGCTGCCATGAAAACCAAACCAGATGACCGAGGAGCAGATGAAAACACATCGGAGCAGACAATCCTCAATATGATTTCTCAGACCTCTTCAGACACAACTATTGCAGGATTAATGAGCATGTCAACTACGTCTACAAGTGCAGTGCCTTCCCTGCCCTCTTCTGAAGAGTCATCGAGTCTAACTAGTGTGGATCTGTTGCAGGGCGAGCGCTGGCTGTCTTCCCAACCTCCCTTTAAACTTGAAGCTGCTCAGGGTCATCGGACTAGTGAGAGTTTAGCACTTATTGGAGCTGATCATTCCTTGCAACATGATGGTTCGAGTGCGTTTGTCTCCCAGAAGCAGACGAGCAAGAGCGTGCCATCTGCTAAGGTTTCACTTAAGGAATACCGTGCAAAGCACGCAGAAGAGTTGGCTGCTCAAAAGAGGCAGCTGGAGAACATGGAGGCCAATGTGAAGTCACAGTATGCATATGCTGCCCAGAATCTCCTGTCTCATGACAGCCATTCTTCAGTTATTCTCAAAATGCCCATTGAGGGCTCAGAAAATCCTGAACGGCCTTTTCTGGATAAGGCTGACAAATCAGCTCTGAAAATGAGACTCCCTGTGGCTAGTGGAGATAAAGCAGCTTCTTCAAAACCAGAGGAGATAAAAATGCGCATTAAAGTTCACTCTGCAGGTGATAAGCACAATTCTGTAGAAGACAATGTCCCCAAGAGCAGGGAGCACAAGGAGAAGCAGAGGACTCACCCGTCTAACCACCACCACCACCATCACAACCACCACTCACACCGGCACTCTCACTCACAGCTGCCAGTCGGCCCCGTGAGCAAGCGCCCGAGCGACCCGAAACATAGCAGCCAGACAAGCACCTTAGCACACAAAACCTACAGCTTGTCCAGTGCTTTGTCATCTTCGAGTTCTACTCGGAAAAGGGGTCCCCCGGAAGAGACTACTGGGGCAGCAGTGTTTGATCATCCAGCCAAGATTGCCAAGAGTACTAAATCTTCTTCCTTGAATTTCCCCTTCCCCCCCCTTCCTACAATGACCCAGTTGCCTGGGCATAGCTCAGAAACAAGTGGCCTGCCCTTTTCACAGCCTAGCTGTAAAACTCGAGTTCCTCATATGAAACTGGATAAAGGCCCTCCTGGGGCTAATGGTCACAACACAACTCAGTCAATAGATTATCAAGATACTGTGAATATGCTCCACTCCCTGCTTAGTGCCCAAGGTGTTCAGCCCACCCAGGCCCCTGCATTTGAATTTGTCCATTCTTATGGTGAATATATGAATCCCAGAGCTGGTGCCATCTCCTCCAGGTCTGGCAATACAGACAAACCTCGGCCACCACCCCTCCCATCAGAACCCCCTCCACCACTTCCACCTCTTCCTAAGTGAAAAAAAAAAAAAAAGAAAAAAGGAAAAAAAAAAAAAGAGGCAAAAACTTCAAAAACAAAAAACACTTTTTTGTTTTGTTTTTTTTGTTTTGACTACTGATATTAGACTACGAAAATTACATCCCTTATGAAATCTGTCACCTAAGGAATAAATTGCTATTGAGACAGGTGGGAAGGTGGTGGAGGGGGGGCCTCAGTTATTCTATCTGCTGCCTCACATCTACAGTTCGTACTGGTATTAGAGAGGTAGGATTATGTCGAAGCTGTGAAGGATGAAGAACACACTCTATTCTTGGCCTCTCCTCATCCTAATTAGGTTGATTGGAGTAGTTATCTTCCCTCTTCTTGCCAGAACTAAAATGTGGAGGGCATATCAAGTGGTTGTGGATGCTTTTGGTATTTAACATATCAGAAGAGAGGAAGTATTTAAACGTCAAATCTTTAAGAGACTTTTAAAAAATAATTTAAAGAAAGTAAGTTATGTTTAGTTTTTTTTATATAATCGGGGAGGGGAAAGGGATTTTGCTGTGTGTATGAGGAGCATAGCAGTGACTGGTGGGGGAGGGGGTAGGAGGGTGGGAATGTGTGCAGGGTTGGGGGGAGGGTAGGCTCTTGGCCAAGAGTGAAATAGGCTCAGGCCACTTGAAGTATTGAGATCTTTAAAGTGAGTGTGTGTGCGCGTGTGTTTAAAATCATGTTACCTTATTCCTCCCATTCTTAACCATTTTCACATCTCAGCATTCTACTAGAGAGATAGTTGGCCTTGACAATAATAAGAGACATGTATCGACAGTGTGAGTCCTCTCCTCCCTTCACCACAGGCTTATGTGGTAATGAGTAGCAGCCCTCTAGCTTCTAGTTCTGACCTGACTCCTGCACCACGATGGAAACTTCCCTGTTACTTCTTTTTGTGTTTTCAATGCAGAATGGAGGTGGGCTTGAAGAAGAAGCCTATAAAGCAAGGCTGGCCTCTCCCCTACAGAATGGGGTCTTTTCATGTGGGCTTTGCAAGAAAGTTCAGGTCTCTGAAGGGGAGAAGGGTATGCTTTGCATGTCCTGCCTGAAAAGACCAGACCATGTGTGTTAATAGGATTGGGAGAAGCCAGGGAGTTAATGATACTAAAGACAATGAAATTGTGATTTGGGATTCTGAAGACTTTGTGTTTAAGTTACATTATGAATGTAAGACTCACTTTTTATCTGTTTATGTAATGGGAAACAACTGCACACTTGCAGTTTGCAGCCTATTTGACTTCTAGACAGAGATTCTTAAAAGTCCTTTTAAAAAGTGGATCAGGAATCCTGTTATGGGACCTGATTGTTCCAGACATTAGAAGTAAATATTTTTTATGAAGGAAATCTTGAAAAAAATACTGACTAGATAAAAATTTTAAGCCAAGCTGTCTGACTGAAAAATGCTACCTAGCCACAGATCATTGCTGTTATTTGGTTTATTGCGTGTGTGTGTGTGTGTGTGTGTGTGTGTGTGTGTGTGTGTGTGTGTACACATATATGTGGGTTTTGGGGGGTATGGACAAGATGGTGCTATGAAAATAATTTGTCTCTTGTTTTAATTAAGCTTCTGTCATGCCAAGTAGTCCTTAGGGAGAAGTCAGATTCTTTTCATTAAAAGTCATAGGGAAACAGAAGTGGTATGGGTGCTGCTTGCCAAGAACAGACTAGGAAAAACACTGAGGCAGTTACTGATGCTGATATACTGGCCCAATAGAGGAAAGAATGTATAGGAAGGAATATATCTTATGGTGACTTTGTGGTTCTTAATCTGCATGTTTGAGTTGTCTGGAGTGCCTGCCATTGCTGTGCAAAACAAGGAGCTCCTTGCTGATAAATCAGTGGTATTTCTTGGTGTGTAACATTTGAAGTAACATTTCTTTCTTGGTATTTCCTGTGTTGTGCAAGATAGATGTGTCATCATGATTACTAAATTTAGGCTTGGTATTTGTTGAGATTGTGTTTTCCATCCTGACCTTCCCAAACGGAAATGTACCTTTTAGTTTGCATCTTTGTCTGGAATTGATGGTTTGATTTGGGAAAGTGGCCTGTTTTTTTAAATCACTCTCATTAATGTCAAGTGTTTTCTAATCACATGCAGTCCCTTAGCACAAAGGCTGTCATATTTGCTGACATAGCATTTCTTCACAGTAATCCTGTCATTAAGTTTCTTGGAGCTCTGTAGTGGACTAGAAATAACTGCTGACTAGAGTCTAGAGAGCTCCTTTATGCTGTAGTCTGATCTTTTACTGTAGCTCAACACTGAGTTTGGTTAGTTTAGAGACCTTACTATCTTAGTTCCTACTGGTACTGTCTATAGATAGATGCAGTGTCTGCTTCTAAGTCTGTGCATAGGTCCTGAACCTCCCTCGTGGGCTCTGCATGAACTGCTGCATTGCATTATTTTGGGGTAGCAGATAAACACTTGTCAGCTAGCATGCATATTGTCCAGTTTCTGTATAAATACGGCTTCTAAGCCATGTGTGTCTCCTACCTTCATACTTTGAAGGGGTGAGAAGTAATAATTGTATATCTAAAGTCAGCCATGTAAGCATGGCTCTTTATTTTTTCTTTTAATCTAAACTGTCAAGAAGAAATGCGAGTGGTAAGCAGGCTTGGAGCCTCAACTTCTGTAAATTTCATTCCTAAGAGTTTGCTTGACTTTTACGTTGGCAGAAATAAATACCTGTGGATTGTCTTTAGGGCTTTTAGCATATACCTGTATTATTGGCTAAACTCTGGTGAATCATTAACCTTAAGCCAGTGTGGTCTTCTGAAGTATCCAGTTATGCCTTTTGGGTTAGAAAATACCTAAATATTAGTCTACTTTTCTCATTCATGAATCATTGTTTTTGTATCTGAGACTCAGCATCTTTTCCTTCTTGTAAATGATTTTAGTTTTTTGGTTTAGTGTATCCTACATATTTCTATATTATTAGGTTCACCAGTGGTGATAGAAAAATTGAATATCTCCAATTGCAAACAGCAGTAGATTTGAGTATTGAAACAAAATCATGGTAACATCACTGCTGGGGTTCCTGGAGCCTTTGCAACGAAATTCACCTCTCACACCTTGCTTCTAGACAAAGGCAGTTGGAGGGGTCCTATCTATCCTAGTATGGTTGGAATCTAAATATATGCGTTTCCATTATTTTGGGAACTAATTATTTTTTTAAAGATTTTTTTCTTTTGCTGATGAGTTATTTTGATACTCATGCTAGGAAAAGGGAGAAACAAAACCATCTTGAGATTGGAATGCCTATTTTATTCTCCTGAGATGGGAGAACTTAAGCAGTCTATGCAACCCATCAAATAGTGAGAAATAGCTTTCTACCATTCCACTGAGCTTTCGGTAACTGTCACACGTCCTCAAATGTCTTGGCGTTGATTGAGGTTTCGATCTTAATGTGTAGGAAGCTATCTCGCTGCACCACACTGTCATCTCTTTCTTACCCCTCAGTGGATGGGAACTTGGAAGAAGAGCGGTACTGTGATGGTACCTGGTCCACATTCACAGTTTCCTAAGTGGGTAAGCTCTCCGTTTTAGTATTCTAAAGTTGTTAACATGAACTTGGCAATGGAAAGGGGAAGGAAAAGAATGTTTAATAAAAATCAGTGTCTACTCTTTCCCTTTATGAGTGCATATTCCTGGTTGTATGAAGAGAAAGTCATGGGTTTTGTGTTGCCATGTGAATGTTGGTCGAGAGGGATGCTTGACAGCATGTTAATTGAAGCCAGAGCAAGTATGTCTGCCGTCAGGTAATCTGGAAATGCCAGTGTATGCCGAGGGAGTGATTAGCTGATGGCTATAGTGAAATCACTTACAAAGCAAAAGGACTGTCTGGCCGAAGAACCCAAGGAAAACAGTGCAGCAGCCTCACGGAGGTGAGATTGAGGTTCTGAACTGGAAACTGATCTGGGTATTACCTGACTTTTCACAACTGTCCATTTTCTTATCAGACCAAAGAACAAAAAGAAAAAAAAAAAAAAACACGTGAAAAAGCAAAGTAACACACCTTTACCAGTTTATGTCACTCAGGTACAATTTCGTGGGGAGGTTTTTGGTTTTGTTTTGTTTGTTTTGTCTGATTTTTGTACTGCTCAGCATATTATTCTGCTGTTGCCTCTGTCCTCCATGGGGCACCTTAGTCTTGGGTGCTACTCCTGGGATCTCTACTGCTGTTAGGTGAATGACGATAGGATGGAAGTGACCATATCATAAGGGCTCTTTGTAAAAAAAACCTGAAAAACTCAAAAAAAATTTAAAGAAGGATATTGTATACATTTTATAGTCTGGCTATCAGTTTGATATCTTGCTGTCAAGTATGTTTCTCAATCTGTATTTATCCATCCCATCAATAAACATTAATGATAATATACCTGATCCTTGTTTGTATGTTCCATGTCCTTAAACTAGTCTTTAACTATTATTTTGTTGAGTCATTACTACTATGCTTTGGTTTCAGTAGTATGTATTATGTTCCTATCACAAAATATCCTATGGATCTTTCCATCTGAGATTTGACTTTAATAATATAGTATACAGTTAGCAGGAGTACCTGGAAGAGTGTTTAAAATAGCTGTAATAGGGGCTGGTGAGATGGCTCAGCGAGTAAGAGCACCTGACTGCTCTTTCAAAGGTACAGAGTTCAAATCCCAGCAACCACATGGTGACTCACAACCATCCTTAACAAGATCTGACTCCCTCTTCTGGAGTGTCTGAAGACAGCTACAGTGTACTGACATATAATAAATCTTTTTTAAAAAATAGCTGTAATATATAGGAACACTGAACCGCTCACTTAGCATGTGTATGGGGGTCATACTTAGTCACACCTCACAATATGTTTTTGAAAGATTCAGAAGACATGTGGAGTTATGTCCTTGAGTAGGTGATATGGAATTGAGTGCATAAATGGAGGATTTTTGCAATGGGACCAAGGCAGTTAAATCATAATGGTCTGAAAGAAAAAATTAAAAAAAAAAAAAAGACTAAATTGCAGGCTCAGAGTGAATGTGATGAGCTCGCGAAGTTCATAGGAAGGGACCAAGCTTGCAGTTCACGTCTGGGCGATACCAGCCTAGGGATGCAGAAGAGTAGAATGCTCAGAACTTAGAAATAGGGAGCTGGGGCGATGGTTCAGTGGGTAACAGTGCAAGCTGTGGGGAGCTGAGTTCCAATGAAAAAGGCCTGGGGTATCTACCTGTGCCTGCACTTCCAGCGCTGTGGGGGTGGGGCGTGGGCAGAGACAATTATTGCTCAAAGGTCAGAGGGCTCTAGCAGCCAAGCCCCATGAAGACCTGATGCATTCTCATATCCTCATATCACACGACAGAAGGAGACAACTGACTTCTGAAAATTGTTCTCTGAATTACATACACATGACATTCCCCGGTAAACAAACAAATAATTTTTTAAAGATGGTGCACTCCAGGTTCAGTGAGACAGGTCCAGATCCTGTCTTTGACCACAGAGACCCCCTTACCCGTCTCCAGTGTTCAGATTACTGGCGTGTGCTAACTACTGTGCCTGGTGGCTTTTTCATCTTTTGTTTTGTTTTCGAGACAGGGTTTCTCTGTGTAGCCCTGGCTGTCCTGGAACTGGCTTTGTAGACCAGGCTGGCCTCAAACTCAGAGATCTGCCTGCCTCTGCCTCCCGAGTGCTGGGGTTAAAGGAGTCTGCCACCACTGCCAAATGGGAGATACTATCTTAAGAGAATAAGGCAGAGAGCCATCGGATTTCTATAGGTGTGGTTGGAATCTTTAAAGAATCGCGAAAACGGAATAGCTTGCTGTTTCTATATAATACACTATTCGTCAGGGAGTTTAAGAGAAGCATGCACTATGCCAGAACACCTTTTGATTTTCCATCACTTTATCCGTAAATAATGTCTACCTAAAAAGTAATGTTTACCTCTTAGGGCTGCTCTACAAAAATTAATTAGTACATATGATTCTTGAGAAAGAAAGAGTTCGAGTGTTTACATGAAATTACCAAAAAAATTAGATGAACTGGTTGGTCACCATAGAAAACTAATAAAACCTTTTCATGTGTAAACAGAAAACACGGTCAACCACCGTGACTTTTTTCTTTTTCGTTTTCTTTTCTTTCTTTTTCCTTTCTTCTTCTTCTTCTTCTTCTTTTTTTTTTTTTTAAGATTTATTCAGATGAGTACACCGTCACTGTCTTCTGACACTGCAGAAGAGGGCATCGGATCCCGTTAGAGATGGTTGTCAGCCACCATGTGGTTGCTGGGAATTGAACTCAGGACCTCTAGAAGAGCAGTCGGTGCTACTGAGCCATCTCTCCAGCCACCCCAATGTCCACTCTTCTGCTGTGTAGGGACGGTAAAGAGGTAGCTGACTGAGAAGACCGGAGACCACTGCCACCAGAAGAAAGAACCCTGCTAAGACGGAAAAATAGCCGAACCCGGCGACTGGCTGTGGCCCGCCTTTCCGACAGCCCACTCACGGGCCGAGTTTCTGACAGACACTTCACATCAGCCACTCCCGTCGCGGAATCTCTCCCTGTCCCGCCCTCCACAGGCTAGTCTTGGTTCTGACCAATAGGGGCACAGCACTCTCAGCGCAGCGACCAATCAGCGTTTAGGACCCTCAGGGCCGCGTTCCGAGCAGGCGGAGCCGCCAGAGGGCAAGCTGCGCGGCGCAGCGCGGCGGGGGAGGTAAGATGGCGCCGCGCCGGGCGCTTCGCCTTTGCAGTTAGGCTGCTGCTCGCCCTTTCTGTCAGCCCAGCGCGGTACGTCGTCTCCTGCAGCGTCGGAGTCTCTCTGGTTGCTGGGCTTTCGGGGAGCCAGGGTCTCCGGTGCCGGGGAGCCGTAGGACAAGATGGCGCTTGCAGGACGACGGCCAAGGCGCTCGTGGGAGCGCTGAGGCGGCCGGGGACAAAGGCGGCGTGCCGGGGCGTGGGGGCGGGGCGCGCCGCGCCGTTGCAGTGGTGCCGCGTGGGACAGGCGCCGCGCTTCCGGTCTGCTGCTGTGGAGAGTCGGCCAACGTGGTAGGGACCCGGGCGGTGACGGGAGGCTGGCGGGCGGCGGGAGTCCCGGCGCGACCCTCGTCCTGCCGCCGATCGGCGGGGAGCGCGTAGACCGGGACCTGTGGCCCGGCTGGGGCCGTTTTGATCGGTCGTGTGACCGCCCTGCCCGCAGGTTTTGGTATGAACAGGATTCGGATTCACGTCTTGCCAACGAATCGGGGGAGGATCACCCCAGTGCCCAGGTCGCAGGAGCCCCTTTCCTGTTCGTTCACTCACCGCCCGTGCTCCCAGCCGCGCCTGGAGGGGCAGGAGTTCTGCATTAAGCACATCCTCGAAGACAAGAATGCACCCTTCAAACAGTGTAGTTACATCTCGACGAAGAATGGAAAAAGGTGCCCCAGTGCTGCCCCAAAGCCCGAGAAGAAAGATGGGTATGTGGAGAGGTGTGTGGGTCATGTGGGTGCCTTCGGGCGCAGAGAGTCGTTCTTTACTTTTAAGTGCACGCCAAGCACGGGTTGTATCACCCAGCCTGTCTCAACGCCCAGACCTCCTACCGTTAGACTTTTACTTTTATTACATTTTGAAGCCTTTATTTCCCGTTTGTAGCTTGTTTTGTGTGGGTAGGGACACGTGGGGAGGTCAGAAGCCAATTTGCTGGAGTTGGTTTCTAGTACCTCCTGGTTCGGAAGGACGGACAGAAGGTTAAGCTTGGCTCGCAGAGCCACAGACTTCCCCCACCTCCTGGCTCTTTTGAGACAGTCTCACCCTGTTCCCGGGACTCCCCATAAGGACAAGACTTGCTTGGAACAGTTTTGGCAGCCCTTTATGGCTTTTAAAGAATTCTAACGTGTATGGGTGTTTTGCCTGCATGTGTGTTGGTGTACCACGTTCATGCTTGAGGAGAGGGCGTTGGATCTCCTGGAACTGGAGTTAGAGAATGTTGGTGCCACCATGCCTGTCCCCTGCCTTCAGTTTTAAAGTGAAAAGGGGACATAATATGTAGAGTTGGTCATATCTGTGGAGTTTTAGGTCGTGTGTTTGTAAAGTATTTTAAGGAATACATTCTTTAAAAAAAGAAAGAAAGAATACATTCTTGGGGGCTGGAGAGATGGCTCAGTGGTTAAGAGCACTGACTGCTCTTCCAGAAGTCCTGAGTTCAATTCCCAGCAAGCACATGGTGGCTCACAACCATTTGTAATGGGATCTGACGCTCTCTTCTGGTGTCTGAAGACAGCTACAGTGTACTCACATACATAAAATAAATAATTTGTTTAAAAGAAACCAAAAAACCCCATTACTTTACCAAAAAAAAAAAAAAAAACAAAAAACAAAACACTCAAATGCTCAGAAGTGGTGGTGCAGGCTTTTAATCCTAGCACTTGGGAGTTTAGGCCAGCCTGGTCTAAAGCTTTGAATTCCAGAACTGCCAGGGCTAAACAAAACCCTGTCTCAACCCTCCCACCCCACCCGGCCAATAATGAGAACCAGAAGGACATTTGAGGCAGAGACATTTAGTTAATCGCTTGCTTGAAAAAATTAAGGTTTTGAGTTCTGACTATGGTCAGACTGATTTTGAACCCCTAATTCTCCTGACTCCGCTTCTGGGGTTCTGGGATTGTTCCTGTTCAGCTTTAAAGTCTTCTTCCTTAAATATCTGTTATGTGGACTCAACGTGCTGCCACACACATGGTCTGAGGGTGGCTTTCTGGAGTTGGTTTCTGCTGTGTGGGGTGGTGATGGGTTGATGGAACCCAGGTGGTCGGGCCTTGGTGGTAGGTGCTTCTGTTTGCTGAGTCACTGAATTGGCACTGATTCACTTGCCCAGCCTTGTTAAGTAATGGCACACTGTGTGTGTGTGTGTGTTTTCGAAGGGACTTCATAGGTTTTTTTATCTGTATGTATTTAATCTGTGCAAAAATGTGACTTCACAAGGTAATTTGTAAACAACTAGTTTTAGATTTGAAGCGTGTCTGCCTATAGTGGATTGATAGTTAGATGTGCTTCTAGAAATAATTTTGAAAAATAAAAGCAGCTCTGATTTTCTGTGAGATACTGCTAACATTTTTATAGTTAGAAGTTTGTTTGATAACTAGAACATTGGTTAATCTGCTGTCTTTCCCTGTGAGCCATGGAGGTAGCATGTGTTAGAGCTGTCCCTGCACGGAGCTCTGGTTTGACCCTGAGCAGCACACACCTCACAACACCCCACCCCACACCACCCCAATTCACATTGCTCCCTGCCCCCCAACAGGGTCTATTTATTTAGCCCTGACTGTCCTGGAACTGTGTAGACCAGGCTGACCTCGAACTCACAGATTCACCTGCCTCTGCCTCTAAAGTGCGGAGATTAAGGGAGTGAGTCACCATGCCTGGTTATACTGGTCTTCAGGGTGTGACTATTATAGTCATTTATATTTCCTAAGGAAAAAGTCAACTGGTGACTGAGTATTACTGGAATCTTTTTTTTGGTTTTTCTGAGACAGGGTTTCTCTGTATAGCTCTGGCTGTCCTGGAACTCACTCTGTAGACCAGGCTGGCCTCAAACTCAGATATCTGCCTGCCTCTGCCTCCCAAGTGCTGGGATTAAAGGCGTGTGCCACCACTGCCCGCTCTGCTGGATCCTTTCTAAGAGAGGACCTATTAAATATTAATATTTTGTCTCCTTAGGGTGTCTTTCTGTGCCGAACACGCTCGAAGAAATGCCCTAGCACTTCATGCTCAGATGAAGAAGAGCAACCCAGGCCCTATGGGTGAAACCCTCTTGTGCCAGTTGAGCTCATATGCTAAAACAGAGCTGGGCTCGCAGACCCCAGAGAGCAGCCGCAGTGAAGCCAGCCGGATACTGGGTAAGGATCATCTCTCCTGGGATAAGAAAGGAAGATGCTCACGAATGAGTTTGGCTCACTGCATTGCTCTGGGACCTGGGTGAGAATGCTGGGGCTGCTCATGCTAGTTGTTGGTTGTTTTGCATTTAGAGTTTGTTTAGATTATTTCTTCCAACCTGGTGACCTTTCCTTGTGTTAAAATTTTAAAAAGTTAAAACCTTTGAATTTTAAGGTTTCAGGTTGAACTCTTAAGTAATGTAGCTTCATATGTGGAGTTACAGAGGTGGGAAGTCTTAATGGCTGCTCTTCCCTTCCTTGCCTCAGATGAAGACAGCTGGAGTGATGGGGACCAGGAACCCATTACTGTGGATCAGACATGGAGAGGTGACCCTGACAGTGAAGCTGATAGCATAGACAGTGATCAAGAAGATCCCCTGAAGTAAGTTGTAACTCCACATAAGGCTTTTACATACTTTATGTAGTTAGTATGGAGAATGTAGTATGGCATGTGGTTAGTTAATACATGTGGGTCGGTTTAAGTGTCACGGTTCAACACCATTTTGCTCCAAGGCAAGATTTCTTGATTGTTTGGCAGAAGTCTTATAACTGGGAACTGAGTCATGCCCTTAAGATGCGTTAGGGAGGAGCAGAGCTTTGGACAAAGGAACGAGAGGGAGGCAGAAAGAAAGGTGCTGGCTGGCTAGAGAGGAGAAAATGGCCTTAAGTAGGTAATCAATCCAAATCTCAGAAAGAACGAGCTATTTATACTTAGACACTTGCTGCAAAATTCCATGGTTCTGACTCTTTTTTTTTTTTAAGATTTATTTATTTATTATATGTAAGTACACTGTAGCTGTCTTCAGACACTCCAGAAGAGGGAGTCAGATCTTGTTACGGATGGTTGTGAGCCACCGTGTGGTTGCTGGGATTTGAACTCCGGACATTCAGAAGAGCAGTCGGGTGCTCTTACCCACTGAGCCATCTCACCAGCCTGGTTCTGACTCTTTAAATGGGAAAGAAAAGTGTTCAATAGTTGGCTTTGGTTTTATGCCTAATAAAAGGAAAACTGATTTAGAAACTCAAATTTTAATTATATGCTAAGGTCTACTCTAACTGGTAATCTTAAGAGTTTAGAAATATCAAATTATTTCCTGTTCCAAAATCTCTTAACTTTTTGAAGCAGGGTCTCATTGTGTAACTCTGACCTGGAACTTGGTATTTGAGTCAGGCTGACCAAACGCCGGCTTTGGTCTCCCTTCCTTGTATTCAGTTTTTGAATCATCTTGGCAGTTAGACAGTGTTTGTCTTCAACAGCGCGTGGTACACACATGCACACACTATACACTTTTAAAAATATTTATTTATTTAATTATATGTAAGTACACTGTAGCTGTCTTCAGACACTCCAGAAGAGGGCATCAGATTTCGTTACGGATGATTGTGAGCCACCATGTAGTTGCTGGGATTTGAACTCAGGACCTTTGCAAGAGCAGTTGCCGCTGAACCATCTCACCAGCCCACACTTTTTTTTTTTAATATTTATTTATTATATGTACACTGTAGCTGTCTTCAGACACGCCAGAAGAGGGTGCCGGATCTATTTACAGATGGTTGTGAGCTACCATGTGGTTGCTGGGAATTGAACTCAGGACCTTCAGAAGAGCAGTCAGTGCTCTTAACCGCTGAGCCATCTCTCCAGCCCCCTACACTGGTTTTTATGAGACAGAATTTCTCTGTGTGGTTCTTATTGTCATGGAACTCACTCTGTAGACCAGGTTGGCCTTGAACTCAGATCTACCTACTTCTGCCCAAAGTTAATCTTCCAAGTTTTTTTTTTTTTTTTTTTTTTAAAGATTTCATTTATTACTATATCTAAGTAGACTGTAGCTGTCTTCAGATGCACCAGAAGAAGGTGTCAAATCTCATTATGGATAGTTGTGAGCCACCATGAAGTTACTGGAATTTGAACTCAAGACCTTTGGAAGAGCAGTCAGTGCTCTTAACCACTGAGCCATCTCTCCAACCCAATCTTCCATGTTTTAATTACTTAACTCAGAATAGGGAAACAATCTTTATATTAACTGCTAGAATAAAAACAGCCCTGTTTCTGGAGTGTTGGATTAAAGGCATGCACCTGCATGCCCAGCCATCTTTACTTACTTTAAATGTGTAAGTAATGAGACATCTCCCCTCCCATTCCAATTTGTGAGATAACACATTGGTATCCTTTTGTGGTGAGATCTCCCTTTGTCCTGTCTCTTCTTAAAAATAATCTGTTCAGTTCCTAACACCCACATGGGACCACTCACAAATCACTTGTAACTCTAGTTACAGGCTATTTGAAAACAGCATCCGAGCCGGGCGTGGTGGCACATGCCTTTAATCCCAGCACTGGGGAGGCAGAGGCAGGATTTCTGAGTTCGAGGCCAGCCTGGTCTACAGAGTGAGTTCCAGGACAGCCAAGGCTACACAGAGAAACCCTGTTGGGAAAAACCAAGAGAGAGAGAGAGAGAGAGAGAGAGAGAGACAAAGAGAGAGAGAGA
>NC_034606.1:63102606-63116845 GCF_900095145.1 Mus pahari | reverse complement strand
AGAGAGAGAGAGAGAGAGAGAGAGAGAGAGAGAGAGAGAGAGAGAGACCCGCATCTGCACTCACAGGCCGGTGGCATATACATAATTAAGAAAAAATTGTTTTTTGTTGTGTTTGTTGGTTTGTTGTTACCCATGCTAAGTACCTGCCACTGAGCTAGACTATGCTTTCAAACTCTCTTTATTTCTTCGTTTTTAATGTCTTAGTAAAGTGCTGTGTGAAAATATTCCTGTGTGATAGGATAATGTGTCAGGTCAGGTTTACTTTGTTAAATACAAATTGAGGCTATTTTCAGCCTTTTACTGTTTTGTTGTTTTTATTGTTTTTGAGATAGGGTTTTATATCTAGGTTAACCTTGAATTTGCTACGCAGTCCACGCAGGCCTGAACTCCTGATCCTTGTGTTTCCACCTCTAATAATAAGTGCTGGGATTATTGGCACGTGTCATGCTTATCTTTATTATTATTATTACTATTTTTTAATGCTTTGTTGAATTTATCGTTTTATTCCAGACATGCTGGTGTCTATACAGCTGAAGAAGTGGCTCTTATTATGAGAGAAAAGCTAATTCGTTTGCAGTCTTTGTACATTGATCAGTTTAAAAGACTACAGCACCTGCTCAAAGAGAAGAAGCGCCGTTATTTACATAATCGGAAAGTGGAACACGAAGCTTTAGGCAAGTTAGATGGAGTTGAATCTGCCTGTCTTATAGCTAACAATTCCCTGTTTACTTAAATTGGAAAAGCATTCTTGATTTCTTTACAAGTTAGGCCATGACTTTTGTAGCCTTTCTAGTGGTGACTATGTAGTGACTATGTAATGTCCTATCCAGTACTTGAGAAGCTGAGGGTAGGGAGTTTGTTGTGAACTCAAGGCCAGATAGACTGAAATTGTTGAGAAAACTTGAAATTTTGTTTTGGTGACTTTCTAGGTAGTAGTCTCCTGACTGGCCCTGAGGGACTTTTGGCCAAAGAGAGAGAGAATTTAAAGCGACTAAAATGTCTTAGGCGATACCGTCAACGGTATGGAGTGGAAGCCTTACTACACAGGCAGCTGAAGGAACGCAGAATGCTGGCCACCGATGGGGCCGCTCAACAGGTAATTTGCAAATATGCTGGAATTTATTGTTTTATTTGAGACGTACTGTGAGCTCTGGGTGTGCACATTCACTTCATTGATAAGATTATCAAAACACCATGAGCAGTTCTGGCTTTGATATCCAACCTGTACTAAAAGCACTTACCTGGATGTCAGCAAGACATGAGCCCAGGCTTTGTTCTCTGTCAGCCAGCCCAGTGCCTATTCCTTCCCTGAATAGGAAGCTTTGCAGAGCTCAGTATTCAAACTGAAGGGCTTAGGGCGTTGATTCCTAACTTCTTTGGTTAAGGAAGTCCTTAGTTTGGAAAATGGGCAAAAAGTTTTACCCAAGCAGTTTGGAAAGCTTAAAAAAAATTCCAGAAGCAAACTGGGTGTGGTGGTTTGTGCTTGTCTGTAACCTCACCGCTTGTGGGAGGATGGGCAGAGTCAGTAAGTAAGCTTGAATCGGCTTGCGCTTACACAAGGGTTTGTTAATCATTCTACAAGAATAGTAATGGGCTGGAGACGTGGCTTAGTGGTTAAGAGTGTTGATAGCTCTTCCAGAGGACTCAGGTTTGAGTTCATGAACCCACACTCCACTCCAGCCAGCTGTAACTCCAGTCCCTAGGGATCTAAAATCCTCTTCTGGCTTCTCGGGCTGCACACACTGTAGATAAACATGCAGGCAAAACTCTCACACTCGCACACGTAAAATTAAAGGTAGCTGGGCGTGGTGGCATTCTGGAGGCAGAGAGAAGAGGATGGGTCTCTGAGTTCTAGGCCGGTCCAGGGCTCTTACACAGGGAAATCCTGTTCTGAAAAACAAAGCAGATTAAATGGGGGTTGGGGGAAGGTTAAAAAATAAATTGCAAGAATAGTAGCAGTTAAATGTCAAAGTAAGGCTGACAGAATAATTCCACGGCCATTGTTTTTGTTGTATTTGTTGAGGCCTCCTCACCTGTGTGTCAGTTGTGTGGCTGTGAAAAGAACTGCCAGTGCAAACAGCCCCCATGGTGCAGGTGTTAGAGGCTCTAGTGCACCATGGCTGAGAAGGTGGCAGAGCATGGTGGTGGCTGGCTTTCTCCTGATTCCATTTTATTTTGTCTGGGCCACAGTGCAGGGTACAAGTCGGGTGGGTTTTTCCTCCTCCATGCTCCGACCCTCTCAGAGCCCAGAAGTGCTGGGCTTGGGCAGCTGTAATAGCTGGTGTGGTGACTGAGGTGCTGGGATCAACCTTAGGGCTTCTTAAGTCATTTGCCTAGCATGCTTGAGATTACAGCTACCACCCCCAAAAAATTTTATTGTTAAAAGATAAGTTAGTTGAGCTGGGGATTTAGCTTGGTGTTTAGAGTACATGTGTGTTAATCTGGATTTATTCCCTAGATTACCAAAAAACTTGATGTTTGAGTCAGGTTCCCACTATGTAGCCCCCTGGTTGTCCTGGAACATGCTGTGTAGACCAGGCTGGCCTCTCAGATTTGCCTCTGCCTTTGCTAAGATACCTTGATACCTTGACCATAGTGCCTAGTTAACGCAGGAGTGTTTAGAGTACAGTCCTCCTTGCCTCTGAGGAGTAGTTTCTAAGGTATCTGAAGGAGCCCTGAAACTTTGTAGGTATCATCATTCGGGTGTTTATGTGCTTATAAATAAGGTAATTATTAGAGGTAATTCCTGTAACTCTGTATTTAATATTTGCAGACCCAAATTGACTATAGGGAGGTATTTTTGGGATTAGGATTAACTCCATTCTATATGAGATTTCACTGTTACGTATTGGTGAGTGGGTTTGTTAAATGTTACATTTTCCACTTTGTATGAATTGGCTTTCCTTGTATAACTGAATGATATCATAGTTACATGTTTTTTTTTTGTGGGGGTTTATTTGTATTTGTTTTCTCAATTTTAGGCTCACACCACTCGTTCCAGTCAGAGGTGCTTAGCCTTTGTGGATGATGTGCGCTGCTCCAATCAGTCTCTCCCGATGACCAGACACTGCCTTACCCGTATCTTTACAACCGTGTATTAGGTTCTGAGCCTCTGTTAAGACACAGGGTGACTATGGTCTCCGGCAGTCTCACTGAAGGTCCTGGTTACTTTGGCCCTGAATCAAGGCCAGCAGTTTGCTGAGGCTGTTGGTTTCAAGCAGGCGCCTAAATAAATGTCTTTCTATGGTCTGTTGGCCATTTCAGAAATTTAAAAATGTAATGGTCAATTCATTAGAAAGAAACATCTGTCTGGACATGGTTCCCAGCTGTGTAACTGTAGCACTGGGAGGGTAAGGCAAGAGAACTGAGAATCAGAGGCGTCCCTGGGAAATCCTGTCTGGGGTAGATGATGTAGGGGCGGGGAGTCAGAGAAACAGCTGAGTCATTGGTGACGGATGTGAAGGCTGATGATAGTCTTAATGAGCTCCCACAGTTTCCATATATACTAATACTTGACAGATTTAGCTTTTGTTCATTATGTGTTAAATCTGTTACCAAGAAAAAAAGGGTTACTGTGGGTTTTCTGCCCTGAACATGAGTCTTTACTGTGAGTTTTTGTGCAGTAATATTGTTAGTGCCCTAGCTTGTAGGCTTTAAACTTACTCAAATTAGAAACTTTGAAAAAACCTGAGTTTCTCCCCAGAGAACGTGAATTCTCTCTATTCTTTCTATTTGTGAAGTTAAACCAATGTACACTGTGCTCTGGTATAGAACTTCATGTGTTGATGGGCTACAAAAGTTGAGATATTTATTGAGTTTTATGCGACCTGTATAGTTTTGTTGGATTTCATTTGCATATATTTAAAAGTCAAAATATTTTCTGGGTGGTGGTGGCTCACGCCTTTAATCCCAGCACTTGGGAGGCAGAGGCAGGCGGTTTTCTGAGTTCGAGGCCAGCCTGGTCTACAGAGTGAGTTCCAGGACAGCCAGAGCTACACAGAGAAACCCTGTCTTGAAAAACCATAAATAAATAAATAAATAAAAAATAGATAAAAATATTTTCTTAGTTTAGCTTGTTGTCTTTTTAATATAGTCCTACATAGTTGGGAGACAGGCAGAAAGATTATTGCTTGAGTCCAGGAGTTCTAGGCCAGTGTGGATAAAATAGTAAAGATAGTCTCCTCCCCTCAAAAAAGTGATAGGAAGAGGTGGAGAGAACCCCCTCTGGGTCTTTGATAGGAAAGGAAAATGTTTCTGTTTTTGTTTCCCTTATTCCATTTAATGAAATATTTGAAGTTAATTATTATACTAATGTCTGAATGGCTTGCCTTTTTAGCCTCAGTACTGGGATTGCAGGTGTAGCTACCACACTTTGTTTAGAGGAACTGCTTTTAACATATAAATGCTTATACAAAGTAATGAGCTCTAAAGATGAAGGTTAATGTGATTGGGCTAGGTAAAGAACAGAGAACTACAAAGGGCCCTGATGTAGTAGTGGGCTGGAGGGGAGATCGGAGACTCCTATAACACCTAAGATATTAAGGCGGAAAGAATGCTGAGATGGAGACTGTAATTGAACAGGAGATACTAAAGCAGAAATGTGGAGTAGGGGGATGGTGGAAACCTGTTGGGTGTCAGCTTAATTTTAAAAACAGCACTTCAGAGGTAACGGATAGATGATCAGGCCAAGTTCACGCTTGGCCACACAGTCAGTTCTCCTTGGGTTTGTAGTGAGCTTATCATGGTATTGGGCACAACCAGTAAAGCGTTCTGCAGACTTATAAGCAGAAACAGCATTGTCAGAAGAGGATGGTACTTGCTTCTGCAACAAGCTGTTTGTACTAGTTTCCGTATGGGCTTTCTCTTGTCAGTGTATGTTCCTTGGTAAGCTGTTGCCACTTGACACTTCCTGTCTAGTTTAAATGGCTAGAGTCCTGGAAAACAGTTGGGAGTGAATTATAAATTATTGGTAGGGTTAAAATGATGTGCACAAAATTACACTTAGAGCCGTAGCTAAAACTTACTCTTGCATTTGGCTTTCAGTGAAAGTGTAGTAGTTCTCTACATTGTCAGACTTGAGTTTGGCACCGCAGACTCCTGTATCCTGTTCTTCCAATGGGTCCTGGTTTATTTTCCTTAACTGTTCTGTAGATATCTGTCAGGATACAAATCAGGTTCTCTTCAAGTGCTGCCAGGGATCTGAAGAGGTCCCCTGCAACAAACCTGTTCCCGTAAGCCTTTCTGAGGATCCCTGCTGCCCTCTGCATTTCCAGTTGCCTCCTCAGATGTATAAGCCCGAGCAGGTACTGTCTGTGCCAGACGATCTGGAAGCCGGCCCCATGGATCTGTACTTGAGTGCTGCCGAGCTTCAGCCCACTGAGAGTTTACCACTGGAGTTGAGTGATGTAAGTTAGAGAAGCTCTACTCTGATTGGCCCTTGACAGAAGGCCCCGTTTACTAGTGGTGAGACTAGTCAGCAGTTTTCAGCCTAGCGAATGATGTGATTCTAATGCATCGGATGTGCCTGCTACTTTATCTATCAGACTCTTTTCGCTCTACCTTTTTCCTCCTCAGACTTTTTGTTCTGAGACAGAATCTAATTCTGTAGCCTGAGTTGAACATCAACTCGTGATCCATGTCTGTCATAAGTGTTGGTGTTAGAGACTCACATCCCCCCATGCCTGGCCTCCTTTGTTTCTCAGGGATGGGATTTGTAGAGCACAACTTGGGAAGTGAATGATACAGTGAATTTTTTTTATTATTATTAAGGTATTTATATGCAGGCATCTATCATTACTGAGGATGTTTGTACCATACTTTCTAATGAGATGAGTACAAAACATGATTCTGTATTTGTTTTGGTGGTTTTTTAAACATCTTCTGGTAGATAAGCAGTTTTGCTGACACTTTTTAAAAAAGTTTTATTTTTGACAGATTTTATTACAAAATTTATTCAGTTTTCAGACTTTATGTGGTTCGATTCTAGTTTAGTGTTTTTGATGCTGTTATGAATGGGATCTGAACATTTCTATCTTTTTTTGCTTGCTCCTTGAAACCCAGCTTTGTACCACGACCTAAAAAAAACTGGCATTTGATGCATTTTTTTTCTTTTTTTTAAAGTTTTTTTTAAATGTGTGTGTTTTGTTATATGTAATTATGTATGTATGTATCTATGCATGTATGTATCTATGTATGTTCACCCTGTGTGTGCCTGGCATCAGAGGTCAGAAGTTAGATTCTCTTGGGACTGAAGTTACAGCCAGTTGTAAGCCATCATGTAGATGCTGGGAATTGAACCTGGGTCCTCTGCAGGATTAACAAGTGTTTCTATCCACGGAGCCTGCTTGGTTTCTCTTCACAGAGCTACGGGGTGTAGGATGAGCTCTTTTGGGAGGTACTTGATGGAGCAAATGATGTGTACTATAAATCCTATCTTGAGAAATGGCCTTGCGCTTAAAGCCTTTGTTGTCACTGCTTCCAGGGGATGAGGTCCCTGGAAGGCTGTGTCCTGTACAAACCTACTTTTCCTCTGTGGTTTGGAGAGAGATGATGTAAGTCTCCTTTTGCTCTGGGAGTCTGGCAGCTTAGGATATAGTCCGTAAACCTCTTAGCTATGAATTTGGAGTAATTACTTTAAGGCCAAACTGGCCTAACATTTTAAGCACTTTCCTATACGGTTTTAGAGAGTTTGAATACTCAGTGATGGGGTTGCTTAGAGTTAGAGGTCCTCCTTTCCAGGCAGAGCTGGGTATTGGGGATTTCTTTTCCAGTTTATGGTGTTAGTTTCCAGAGCGAAACTAACCTACGCGAGCTTACCTCTTACCTCTGCCTTTCCTTCCCACTCAAAATAGACGTTTTCGAGTTGCCCGATGGACAAGAACCTCTTGACCAGTCAGTCCCTGGTGTTCTCACAAATAGACATTGTTTATATAATGTACCTGTGGGTGGAAAGAGCTGGGACCAACCCCAAGCTTTAAAAAGAAAAATAGCAGGAAACAAAGCATGCACTGTCTCAGTGGTGTGAGAGTGGGTTTCTGTGGACCAGTGGTGTGTCCAGTGGATGTCTGTAGTGGATAGTAGGGACTGTGGCTGTCTTTTTCCTCCTGCTTACACTGAGCCTTTTGTTTACTTGCTGTTGTTTTTAAAGGCATTGTTAAGAAAGGATACATTCCGTATCCCAGGCTGGTCTTGAACTCTCAGAGATCTGCCTGTCTCTGCCTACCTCCAGAGTGCTGGGCTTACAAGTGTGTGCTCCCATGCTTGGCTTTAGACTTTTTTTTTTTTTTTTTAAGGATTCAGTTTTATTTTATGTGTATCAGTGTGTTGCCTGCACATATGTGCACCGTGTCCATGACCTGGTGTCCTGAGAAGTCAAAAGAGGCGTTGGATCCCCTGGAGTGGAGTTAGTTCTGTGTAGAGCGCCGTGTGGATGCTGGGCACTTCCCTGCATTCTCTGGAAGTTCTTAACTGCTGAGTTATTTTTCCAGCCCCCAATTAAAATCATGTTTGGCTTTTTATTTATTTGTTTGATTTATTTTAGATAAGGTCTTGCTCTGCAGACCAGGCTGGCTTCAAACTCAGATCCTCCTGCCTTTGCTTCCTGAGTGCAGGGATTACAGTTTTAGTCTTTTAAAAACTGTGTTCTTCTCCCCTTAATTATGAAAAGGTTATGATTTCTCTTCCTGGTGATTAGCACACCAAACTTTTATAATACATGCTAATTAATGTAGAATGGCTTCCTTGTGACAGCCTCATATAGGCATATGATACACTTTGAGATCTTTCTTACTAAGTCCCTTCTGCTTCCCCTCCCTCTGCCCATTCTTCTGTCATGTGGGACCTTTACATTCTTAGCTAGAGCTTAAAAGCATTAACCGAATTTGTCGAGATGGCTCAGAACTTAGGTTGTCATAGTTTTTGAACCACTATAGTGATGTGGGCCCTATATCAATATTGGTCTGATTTAGAAAGGAGCCAGGAATGATGTTTTTGATCTGCTGACTACTCAGTGTCTCTGGGAATGGCTGATTCATAATGGAAAGAGTATAGTATAGAATATAATGTCCTTTTTTTTTTTCCCCCTAAACAGAATACTTGAACTATGTTAAGTGTAAGACTCAGAGGCTTAGCCGGGCCAGGTGGCACAGGCCTTTAATCCCAGCTCCTGGGAGGCTGAAGCAGAGCATCCTAAGTTCAAGTCTTGCCTGGGCCACAGGGTGAGTTCCAGGCTAGCCTGGTCAACTTAGTAAGACCCATTTCAAAGTAGAGAGTGAAGAAGAGGGCGCTGAGGTGTAGTGCAGTATAGAATGTCTGTCTGCCGTGAGAGGGAGAACGAGGCCTGACCTCAGGCCACATTGCTCATTCTAGGGATTGGAGTTAACCATAGTATCCTGTCTTTGCCATTCAGAAATATCTGAGTTTCTGTGGTCTGTCCTCTCTTTGGTTGCTTGCTTTGTGAATGTTGGTCAGTCTTGTATTACCAATGTGTTTTCCAGCAGGGTTTCATGGTACTTTACCCATAGGCTGATTGTTCTTATTGGATGTCTCAGTCAGGAACGTAGATGTTGATTATAATTAAAGAGAGTATGGTTATGTTGTGTGTGTGTGTGTGTGTGTGTGTGTGTGTGTGTGTGTGTGTGTGTGTGTAAATGTGTGGCATGCATCTGAGTACTTTCCTTCCACTGTGTGACTAAATAAATCATTAGACTTTACTCAGCCAATCTGCCAGCCCTGTATTTTCTCTTTATTTTTCCTCTTAAAAGTATTCTTTTTCACTTAGAGTGTGTGTGTGTGTGTGTGTGTGTGTGTGTGTGTGTGTGTGTGTGTGCGCGCGCATACACATGCATGTGTTTTGTGCACATCAGAGGGCAGTTATGGGAGTCTGTTTTCTCCATGTGGATTCTGGGGTTCAAACTCAGTTCATTTTACTTAGCAATGCCTTTGCTCACTGAGAAACATGTGTAATAATTTATAGATCATTGGTATTGAGTGTGTTGTGTAATCATTGCTAGCATCTTTTTCTTCCATCGGTTTAAACAAATTCTATACCCGTTAAACCTCACTTTACTCATGGTAGTCACTGTTTTACTTTATGATTTTTCTAGTAGAAATTTGCTTGTTATTGTGTTATTAGCTAAGAAAAATTTATTACTATTGTTGGATCTTGTTTAATTGATCTAGAATTCTAAGCAAGGGGAGGAGGGGCCTGAGAATTACTTTGAGCTTTGGTGAAAATTGTCAGTTTTAGCTTATTGATGTCCTAGATACTGCTGATGGACTTTTCTTTTTCTCTAGGACTTGGATGTTGTGGGTGATGGTATGCCGTGCCCTCCGTCACCGTTGCTCTTTGATCCTTCACTAACTCTTGAAGATCATTCAGTCACAGAAAGTGCCAGAGGCCCAGTGGGTATCTTTAACAATGACTCTCAGCTAGGTTCCCTCATGTGGTGACCAGGCCAGGCAGTTGGCAGCATGAATTCCAGGGAGTAGCGTGATTCCCAAATAGAGGGCAAAAGTGCCCAAGATGGTGGTTTTCCCGGTGAATACCATGAAATGGAAATGCCCCTTTTGATAAAACACCACAACCAAAGGTAGCTTGAGTAGAAAAGGACTTACTTCACCCTTTACGTCATTCAGGCCGCAGTCTATCACCGAGGGAAGTCGGCTGGGAAGCTGGAGGCAGGAGCTGATAAAGAGGCATAACATAACTTCTTTTGCTTTTGAATGTGGGTTGTGTACTAATTTTCCAGATGAGCCACAGAACTCCTAATGGTTGTTTTTTTTTTTTTTTTTTTTTTTTGGTTTTTCGAGACAGGGTTTCTCTGTACAGCCCTGGTTGTCCTGGAACTCTGTAGACCAGGCTGGCCTCGAACTCAGAAATCTGCCTGCTTCTGCCCGGCTTCCTAATGGTTCTTAATCCTTAAGAGTGGGGCATACGTGTACTTGAGTGAAAGGTGTTAGATAAATTGTCTCTTTAAGGGAGAGTTCATCACTCCAGTTATAGAATAAAGGTGAGGTAGGTTACCGATGGCTCTTACTGAAGACTAGCAGTTATACTGTAGCTGTTGGTTTCAAGCAGATGCCTAAAGAACAGTCCTCCTGTGGTTTACTAGCTATTCTGGACTTCAGTAGAGAATAACTATGCCATTTGGAAGAAACAACCCCTTGTTCTCTCTGGTTTCACGGTCTCAGTGATTCTAGTTCTTCGGATCAGCAGAGTACTGGGGAAAGCAACCACCTTGTTATTTGCTTTATTTCTCTGGTCTTGCTCTTTAGCTACTGTAAATGGGTATTGATGTTAGTCACGCCTCAGGCCCATTGGAGGAGCCTAACCAAAGTGCCTTTATTTCTTTTAATAGGGACAGATGCAGGGAGCTGGGGATGGGTGCAGATCCCAGGGACCTCGGAGTGTAGAGAAAGCCTGTGCAGCATTCCCTCAGCGTGGATTGGCTACTGCGAATGGAAAACCAGAACCCACCTCTATCAGTTGACAGTTCTTTCTGGGAATTGTTTGCCTTTGGATTTGAACTGTCCATTCTTCAGACAAGTGCATCTCTGATCATCTCTCCCTGAACAGGGACAACTCAGACCACGTTGTTTCCTTCGGGGCTTTAGAGCGCTATAGACAAACATCAGCCAAGTTTGTGCGGAATGAATATTTAGTATTTAAGTTTTGGTTTTTTTTTTTTGTTTGTTTTGTTTTGTTTTTCCCCAAGGAAGAGTGTGAGGTGATCCCTGCCTTTGGGATGCAATGCATATTGGAGACTGCCTGCGAGAGAGACATTCTGTAATGGGACTCCTAAGCCATGGACAGAAACCCACATGGATGTCCAGGCGGCAGTGCTGGGGATGGTCCTCTGCAGGAGTTGGCTTAGTGTCTGGCTAGCTGTATCTAAAGGCCTGTATGTAAGCCTTCCCTCTGCTCCACGTAATTGGGCAATACAAACCCCTTTTCCTAGTGAACTGTGACTGAGAAAAGCAGCTCACAGGTCTGGGCTCTCCTTAGTTATTCTTGCTTTTAACTTATGTAAGTTCCTGTGGTGACTCCTCCATGTAAGATGTAGTGAAATTACTGTATATAGTTTCTATTAAATGTTAAAATGCTATGAAAGTGTAAAGTAATCTGGATTGTGTTCTTTGTATTTGAGTGTCTGTAGTATGTTCTCATGGGAAAGGTGCATGCATTTCTGTTCTAGGACAGGCACTCTGGAGAAACTCATGGCAGAGGTGGTGCTTGGTACTTAGTGCCCAGGGCCAGGTAAACATGTTCACTGGAGAGCTGAGGGTTAATTCACTAGGGGGCTCGAGACCTGGCGTGGTGCCGGGCCCTAGGACCTTGGTTCAGCCCCAGCGAGGATGATGGAGTGGCAAAGCAGACAGTGTTGTGAGGTTTGTGTAAAGCCGCTTCCTAGGGGAACATTAGACAGGAATGATGAGCTACTCATCCCAGATAACAGTTCACAGAAAGAAGCTAATAAAACTACCAAAGCAAGTGGTTAAGCTTGTCCCTGGGGCGGGTAGTTATCCCTTTACTGTGTGAGTCGTACATTTCTCCCTGCAAAGAAGTAGACTAGATCATTCACTCAGCCCAGATCCCTTTCGGGTGTTGTCTGTTGCTTATGACTAAGACGTAAGGTTTCAGAGGGGTTATAGAGCATCATGGCAGGAAGGCATGGTGGCAGGATCAGGAAGCTGTGAGCTCGCATCAGGACTACTAACATGTGAGACAGCAAACGTACAAGGTACAAGGTTTTTCATCTCAAAGTCCATCCCCAGTGATAACTTCCTGCAGCATTTCTGCATCGCCTAGATATCCCAAAACTGCCACTAACTGGGTGCTAAGTGTCCAAGTGCCAGAGACTAATTCAAATAATCACATCAGGGCTGGCCAGTAGAAAGCACAGTACTGGACCAGATTGTCAGAAGGGGAGCTGGGGGGCTGGTGAGATGGCTCAGCGGTTAAGAGCACTGACTGCTCTTCCGAAGGTCCTGAGTTCAAATCCCAGCAACCACATGGTGGCTCACAACCATCCGTAACAAGATCTAACGCCCTCTTCCAGAGTGTCTGAAGACAGCTACAGTGTACTCACATATAATAAATAAATAAAAAAATAAAAAGGGGAGCTGGTCCAAACAGCACTGAGCAGGTCAGAGTGCATCTGTTAGAGCCAGGCCAAACTCATCCCCCCACTGCCGAGACACACGGAGGCCCCACAGCAGTACCCCAGAGTGGGAAAGTTGGATGGCTTGTGGCAAATGTACACTATGGTGACTTAGGTGGGATAGTAGCTCCTATTTATGCTGCTGTACCCAGCATTGTCTTTTTGATGGAGTCAGATACAAGTGCTGAGGGCTTTGCGCTGTTTGGGACTTTGCTAACATCACTTTACCAGTGTCCTCTTAGCTGCCCAAGGAATCAGGAAGTAAGTGAAACTTAAAGATCCCAGCAAGTTCCTGAAGCCTGCAAGTTTCACAAGTCACACCTCTAAGTTATATAAGCAGTAACCGTCTTCTGCGGAGAGGAGACTCCAAAACCAGCAAGCTGCAAACCACCTCTCGGCAGGTTGTGTAGGGAGTTCCAGGGTTGTAACTTTAGTGAGTTAACACCATTTGGGGGGGTGTGAACCTTTTTTTCAGTGATGTACCTGTCTTTGGGTCATCAGTACTCCTGTAAATCAATAAACCCAGCAGTTCACTGAATACGTGAACTGGAATCGTCTTTCGTGTGTCCTGTGCCAGACAGGTCTCCCCTTTTGAACTCAACATGGTTGCAGTGGCACTGCTGACCACAAGAGGGAGCGGGGGAGACGGGCGCAAATCTTTAATAGGGATTTCCAGCCAACCTCTAAGGTTGGGGAAATCAGCCTGAAACAGGAAAAGTGGGAGGAATATGAGACGGGAAAGATAGAGAAAATGATGGAAAGGAAGCAGAGTGGAAGGCTAATGAGGGAACAGACCCTAAGGTAATTGCTGGGAAAGAGTGGATGTTACTCCTTACTAAGCCTACTCAGGCCCTTAAGTAATTAAGAAAATAATACAAGAAAGGCCTGTTTCATTGTAATAACATGGTGTTTAGAAGCATGCAGAGTATCAACAAAGTAGCTGCAACTTCCTCAGGACAGCCGAAGGTTAGAAAATCCCCCCCCCCATGTGTTGCTCATTCCTACTATGCATAGACAAGAACTTGCTTTAATCCCTGTAATTTATAATTTCTGTTCTGCATTAGCAAGGCTGTAGCTCAGGTCTGTCTAAGCCCCACTTGGTTAGCCATGCAAGACAAGAACCTCCACAAAAAATATACAAATAAATCCTACATGGTCTTACAAATTATTTTCTTATTTCCCTTCCTCCTTCCCCCGCCCCACCCCCACCCCACCACCTCTCTCTTTTGATGGAGTCTCAGCATGCAGCCTTGGTTGGCCTGGAGCCCTCTCTGTAGACCAGGCTGGCTTGAGACTCAGATCTTCCTGCCTCCGACTCCCTAGTGCTGGGTTTAAAAGCATATGTTACCACACCTGGCTTCAATTCTTTTCCTTCTAAAATAAGTTAGTTTGTTGGGCCTATGGAGCGGCCAGCAGCTAAGAACTCAGGCTGCCCTTCCAGAGAACCCAGGTTTGACTCCCAGCCCCCGCATGGTGGCTCACACCTGCTCCGGCGCACCTGACACCCTCTTCTAGTCTCCAAGGGTACAGAAATGTACAGGGTGCACAAATATATATGCAAGCAAAAATACTCATAAAATAAAAAAATAAACCTTTAGAAAAAAGCTAGCTTGCAATCTGGGTGTGGTGCATGCTTTTAATTCCAGCACTCAGGAGGCAGGAGCTGGCAGATCTCTGGGAGTTCAAGGTCAGCTTTATCTACATAGTGAGTTTCAGGACAGCCAGGGCTACACAGAGACACCCTGTCTCAGACAGACAAATAAACCAGTTTGTACAAGTGGACTCTTTATTTTTCTTTTAAAGAGGTATTTGTTATTTTTACCAGTACACTGTTCAGAAACACCAGAAGAGGGCATCAGATTCCATTACAGATGGTTGTGAGTCACCATGTAGTTGCTGGGTGATGTGTTAGAATAACAGCTTGCGTCTGAACACAGCACACTAGGCCAAAATAGTCCCACATGTAAGAGGTTTATTGGGAGAGAGAGAGGCAAGGATGGTGGCAGTGGAAAGAGAAAGGGGGAAGAGAGAGAGAGAGAGAGAGAGAGAGAGAGAGAGAGAGAGAGAGAGAGAGAGAG
>NC_034606.1:63090142-63102166 GCF_900095145.1 Mus pahari | reverse complement strand
TTTCCGAGACAGGGTTTCTCTGTGTAGTCCTGGCTGTCCTGGAACTCACTTTGTAGACCAGGCTGGCCTCGAACTCAGAAATCCGCCTGCCCCTGCCTCTGCCTCCCGAGTGCTGGGATTAAAGGATTAAAGGCGTGCGCACCACCACACCCAGCGCAATCTTATCTTTATTTTTCTCAGAGTCTGTCAGCCTTCTGCTAGCAAGGCCGGTTCACTCTGCAGAAGTGTTCTTTCTTGCGCACTTGCTTCTTTGGACTACAACTGTGTTCTCCCTTGATTCTGAGGCAATAGTCAAAAATAAGGCTGAAACAGTGTAGTCTGTAAACATAAAATCCTCATCTGCTCCCGTTCTACCTCCCAAGTCATAGACATAAAGACCCAATAAGTTAATTAGTAAGCTGGAAGTCTAACCCTCAGCGGCCTGCTCATCATGACATCTCCTGGACCCTCTGCCTCATGGCCACATCTTGGTCTGTCCATGTGCTCTCTCTAACCTCTTCTCCTCTAGTTAGGGTGTGGCTCAGCCCTTAGCACACATCTTTAGTCCCAAACAATGAACGTAAAGTTGGTTTGTAGAAGGAAGCACCCTTGTTTGAAAGTGGTGTCTAACTGAGTGGCAGACAAAGTGACAAATCAGAGAGATGTGACAGAATAGGATACGTCCAGCTCATGAGAAGAGAGAGGAAAGGGAGGCTACTTCAGAGGAAAGTGCAGAAAAAGGAAAAAGAGGAGGAGTGAGTTTTCCTGGGGGAGCTTTACAGTGACAGGTCACAGAGAGAGGACAAGCTAGACACAGGTGAAGACAGAACGAGCCAGAGAATGAGAAGGAGCCAGAGGATTAGAACAGATTGCCAGAGTTAGTTTGAGGCCAAGCAGAGTGAAGAGTCAGATGTCGAGAGAGAAGCAGATTGAATCAGTCAGCTTGGAGAGGAGTTTGAGCCAGAACAGCTGAGTTAAACCAGCCAGTCAGAGAGAACAGGGAGGGTGAGCTGATTCAGTGCCAGAGGCTGGAATGTCCTAGGCTTAGATAAGATTGTATGGAGGCTAGAAGCTTCCACGACGAGGCCTAGGTTAGCAGACAGAGGCAGAAAGCCTCCAAGACAACCATGACTACAGGAGAATAAAAGTTACCTCCACATCTGGGCACAGGAGTCAGCAGCATCTGGATGTACAGTGCTCAAGACCAAGCCCCCGACAAAGGAGCCTGCGTGAGTGACTTGTGCATCACTGTGGCAGGAGCAGCTGCCAGAGCAACCTAAGGGAGGAAGGATTTATCCTGCCTCGCGGTCGCAGAGATGTCAGCAGAGATGTGTAGCATCAGAGCAGCTCACATCGTGGTGGTCAGGGACCAGGCGAAGGGAGCATAGGAGGGACCCAGGGCAAGATATAGCCCTAAGTGCACCCTCCCCCGCCCAGGACCTAACTTCTTCAAGTAGGCCCCATCTTCCAATTGCGTCATAAGATTATGACTCCATCGTTTGGTCAGAGATGATCTGTTCATTTGGTCAGAAACCTTGTGATCTAATCATGTCTTCCAGTGACACCTCCATGCATAGTCTCTTGGCTTTTTCTCAAGCCAATCAAGTGACAAGTAAGATTAACCACCCCAAAATTGGGGATATGGCTTAGTGGTTAGAAGCACTTTACTGCTTTTTCTAGGGACCAGGGTTCAGTTCCCACATGACCTACAACTAACTGTCTGTAACTTCAGTTCTAGTGAGAGGCCAAATCTTGTAAGTTCAGACTCCATTTTAGAGACCCTGACCTGAGTTTGAACTCAGGTAAACTGACAGGCTGGTACCTAGCATGAGTTTCCAAGTTGCTCCCCAACAAAACCCAAGCCTAGCTCTAGTCTCTAGGCTAATCCCCAACAAGACCAGCGTTTCCAGGTGACATCCTCAACAAGACCAGCATCTTCAGGTTATTCCCCCAACAAACCTGCACCCCAGGTTACAAGCCCGCCCCTGCCTAATGACCACCAACGCAGAGGGGAGCAGAAGTTAGGTTTATGACATGACTCCCAGCACCATCATGTTAAGGGCCAGCATAGCTTTCCAATTAGATGATTACACACGTACTCCCTGCTTGCTGCTTACATTTTTGCCTTGCTCCATAGACATTCAGGGTTCCCCTTCACTAAAACCGTCATGTGTGGCGGTGGTGTGCTGGGAGACCCTGCTGTGAGTTACATCGGATTGGCTCCTGTCTGTTTTTTTTGGGGGGGGGGAAATCACTAATACTTCCCTGGCACTACACTAGGGGGTCCAGTGCCCTCTTCTGACCTCTGAGATCACCAGGCATGCACATGGTGCACAGACACGTCTGAAGGTGAAACACCTATACTCATATAATTTTAAAAAAATAATAAAAATAATAAAATGAATGAGTATAACTCCATTTGGGTGTGTTGAGAATTCTGTAACCCAGTGGTTATCAACCTTGGGGGTGGGCTAAACAATCCTGTCACAGAGGCCACATATCAGATATCAGATACCCTACATATGGGATATTTACATTATTATTATCAAATGTTACATTGCATCAGATTCATAACAGTAGCAACATTACAGTTATGAAGTCGCAACACAGTAATTTTATGGTTGGTGCTCACTACACAGAAGGAAGCCTAAGGAAGTGTATTAAAGGGTCGCAACATTAGGAATGCAGAGGTCCACAGCTGTAGCTGTTTCTGAGATCCCTAACCTTACATTTGTCTTCTTGCCTTGGCCTCTCGAGCCCTGGCAAGAACTGCAACTCTGTTTCCTCTTGGTGAGAAATCTAGGTTTCCATTCCTCTTTCACAACGACCTTTCTGTTATGGTTATGTCTTCAAAATTTCCATCTACATTTTTTTTTTTTTAACACTTAGAGAATTCCAGGAATCTGGACAGAGCAGCTGGGCCCCATGCCCTGTGCTTCCTGCCAAGTCTGCCGACGGAATTCGGAGGGTGACTTTTTCCTGTGGGTGACAGTGACCACACCATCTGTCTCCAGCCGTGTCTCTCCTGACCTGTTCGAATTTCACAAACGTGACTAAGTCCCTTGTGCGTCATCCTTTTTGCACACCGCCCTCCCGGTTTTAAACAGTAACAGCAGCAGAATCGCAGAGGCAGAGACTTCCCTGATAGCTACTTGGTCCTTATGGCTGAATGCCTCCCCAAAGCCCCTCAGGAATGGTCTCTCACGGGGGCAGTCCATCAGCTGATATTTGCTCCAACCCCAAGGCAGGGTGGCTTAGTACTGGTCTGGCACACAGAGGTCCGGAAGGTTCCTGGGGAGCTGGTGGTGCCTAGTCTTGATGACAACTTGTAAATACTGATCCTGACATCAGAGAGAGCCATCAGTATCCCGGGCAAACTCATGGGCGAGAGGGAAGGCCAGTAGGAACAGAGGGGAGATAACATCCTATCAAAATAACCTTTTTATCTGAGCTGCTACCAGGCCCACCCACAGTCATGGGAGGGCCTTCCCACACCAGTCAGGTCAACTTCTTCAGAGCTTGTCTTCAGGGGAGGCTCCCTATTCAGGCGATTCTAATCTGCGAGAAGTTGACATTAAAACCAACCATAATATTTTTATTTTATAGATTGAGAATTAGCATCTACAG
Source organism: Mus pahari (assembly GCF_900095145.1). NCBI lineage: Eukaryota > Metazoa > Chordata > Mammalia > Rodentia > Muridae > Mus > Mus pahari. The sequence continues at coordinate 63,098,560 of NC_034606.1, read as the reverse complement.
TAATATATGTGTAAACTCAACATTGGTGGATTTATATAGGGAGAAGAGAGTAATTAGATAAATTTTGAACAAGAATCTAATTCTGAGCCAGGCAGTGGTGGTGCACGCCTTTAATCCCAGCACTTGGGAGGCAGAGGCAGGTGAATTTCTGAGTTTGAGGCCAGCCTGGTCTACAGAGTGAGTTCCAGGATAGCCAGGGCTACACAGAGAAACCCTGTCTTGAAAAAACAAAAAAAAAACAAAAAAAATAAAAAATAAAAAAAATAAAAAAATCTAATTCTGGGGCTGGAGAGATGGCTCAATGGTTAAGAGCCCTGACTGCTTTTCCAGCGGTCCTGAGTTTAATTCCCAGCAACCACACAGTGGCTCACAACCATCTATAATGAGATCTTTTGCTCTCTTCTGGCTTGCAAGCATACATGTAGGCAGAACATTGTACACATAATAAATAGGTCTTAAAAGCAAGATAATCTAATCCTGTCAGTTAATAGTTAGATTGTTCTGTGAGTGGACTAAATTCTTTTCATCATGGGCACCATTAATCTTGTTGTTCAGGAGGCAGAGGCAGGCAGATCTCTGAGTTGAAGGCAAAAATGTTCTACAGAGCAAGTTCCAGGGCAGCCAGGCAGAATGACACAGAGAAACCCTGTTTCAAAAGCAAAAGCAAAAGACAAACAAAAAAATCTTTCATCACCTCTAAGGCCAGGAAACCTCACTTAAATATTTGAGGTAAATAATCACAAAATAAGGGTGTCGGAAGAGTGTTTATAACTAATACTCAAGGATTGTCTGTGCCTGAAGCTCAGAGGCAGAGCACATGTGTGTGCCATGGGTCTATCCCTAACGCCAGGGAAGAAAGCAATGGTAGCCCACCCAGGGAAGTACAGAATCTGCGTTCTCAAGACCACGTGCTGAGAAGCCGAACCGCACAAAATGGGAACTGAGAGAGAAATGAAAAGTTCTGCGTGTGCTTTAGAGAATTAAGACCTCTCCCCACTCCTTTTATTTTAAAATTATTATTATTATTATTATTATTATTATTAATTATTATTATGGTTTTTCGAGACAGGGTTTCTCGGTGTAGCCCTGGCTGTCCTGGAGCTCACTCCGTAGACCAGGCTGGCCTCGAACTCAGAAATCCGCCTGTCTCTGCCTCCCGAGTGCTGGGATTAAAGGCGTGCGCCACCACACCCGGCTTTAAAATTATTTTTATTAGATATTTTCTTCATTTGCATTTCAAATGCTATCCCAAAAGTCCCCTAAACCCTCCCCCTGCCCTGCTCCCCTACCCTTTTTTTAAAAAAATATTTTATTAGATATTTCCCCACTCCTTTTTATTTTAAATAAAAAATAAAACAGACTCTAGGCAAGTCCCATTCGATGCTGTATTCCAGGCCAGGGAAATAGGGATAGTAGCGCCTGGACCAAAGTTGTCCAGTGCGGGAGCAGAGAACCACCACAGGATAAATGTGCTACATTCCCTGTACTATAATGACTTTGCAGGAACTTGGAAAGCAAGAGAAAGCCCAGGGGAGTTGCTCTCTATCTGGTTACTGAGTCTGGGACAAGGCAGATAGTGAAGTGTCCTGTTGACTGCGTAGGAGGCAGAAAAGTTAGCCTCCATTATAACCTATTCTTTAAAGCAAAGCTTACAGGTCCTGGGGCCGCAGAATCGGGGATAACCCTTGCTAATGATCTAGGTGACCGCTGGGATACATTTCTTTATGGAACAGATGCTGGCGAAACGTCAGAGATGGCTAGTAAACACAATTCTACAATGTGGATAGTCTGAGAGTTAAAAGTCGCCAGGCTTCTCATTGTAAACAGTTCCTCTAGGGACCATGGTGGATGTTCAGCACAACACATGGGGTCAGCAGGGGCTTCTGTGGACCGAGTAGTGGAGTGCTCCCTCAATCCCCAGACCTGCGGCTGCTTGCATTGCAGGTGCTGATGCTGCGTGGGACCGAGGCTGACTGCTCAGACACACCTATTTCTAAATGTGTCTACACTTCGGGTCTTGACCACCCCTACCCACAAAGGCTGCCAACCCCAAAGAGGGGTGGTCTGTGTATGCCAGTATTGGTTGCTTGGGAGATAAGCTGGTGAAATATGGGCAAAACACAGCCCGACAGCGCCCCCGTGTGGTCTGCGCGGCATTTGGCAAAAGCCTATATTGCAGAGAGTCTATGTGGGGTGGGGTGGGGTGGGCCATGCGAATGTGTGTGTGTGTGTGTGTGTGTGTGTGTGTGTGTGTGTGTGTGTGTACGCGCGCGCGCATGCGCGCGCGCGTGTGTGAATTGTCTTTGACTTTGGGTCAGTACCCTTATGCATCAACAGTAATTTGTTTTCACCTTGGAAGGTCGGCGATGGACATTTGTTGTATCATGTTATCCTAGGAATATTTATGTAGCCCTACAATTTTCTGTGGCTTGGAGACGGGGGATCTGGTGTCCTGGGAAAGGACCAAGGTGGTCATTTTGTACCATTATACTGATATCTATATAATTACACACTTCTGTTATCTATCATCTACTTATCTATCAATAATATCAATCTATTTCTACATATGTATCTATGTATTTATCTATCTATCTATCTATCTATCCATCTCTACCTATTTTCTATGTATCTATGTATCTATCTCCCATCTATCATCTACTTATCTATCAATGATTTTCATCTATCTCTACCATCTGTCTGTCTGTCTATCTACTATCTATCTATCTATCTATCTATCTATCTATCTATCTATCACCATGTTAGTCTCTGATTCTCTCTCTTATTTGAAATCCATAGCTACGAGTCTGAGACCTGTTCAGGGAACTTCCCTAAAAGTCATAGAGATGGATAAACAATTCTGAGAATTTTATCTGATTTGTCAGTATCAAAAAAGGGGACACTGAGTAGTCACCTGACATCAGAGGTACAAGAGCCTTGAGACCAGTAAAATATATGATAATATAAGGTATGGACTTCTAAGAGATCACTTCCCTAGAACCAGTCCCCACAGGAAAGAGCCTGCAGTGCATCCCTGTCTTAGTGTTCTATTGCTCTGAAGAGATGGTCACAGCAATGCTCGTAAAGGAAAGCATTTAACTGGGGCTTACTTACAGCCTCAGAGTTTAATCCATTATTGTCACGGTAGGAAGAATGGTGCATGCAGGCAGGCATGATGCTGGAGAAGTTGAGAATTCTACATCTGGATCCACAGGCAGCAGGAAGAGAGGGAACCACTGGGCCTGTTTGGGCCCTTGAACCTCAAAGCCCAACCCCAGTGACACACTTCCTCCAACAAGGCCACCTCAGAATCCTTTCACTCCCTGGTGACCTATGCATCTATGAGAGCCATTATTGCTCAAACCACCATAACCCCCAATAGGGAGGTGTAAGTCACTGGGGAAGAGGGACAGAGAACTTGCCCACTGATGCGATGTGGACAGAAACAGGAGTTGAGTTGGGTAAACCAGTCAGTGGGCTGCACTTAGGGCTATGTGGCTGGTAGTCATGGGTGAACTGTCCCTGGTTCATGTGTGTACAAAATGGGGAGGTAGGCTGTCCCTGTTTGCTTTCTGTTGCTGTGATAAACCCCACAACCAGAAGCAACTATGGAGAGGAAAGGACTTTGTTTTTTTTTTTTTTTTTTTTTTTTTTTGTTTTTTTTTTTGTTTTTCGAGACAGGGTTTCTCTNTGTAGNCCNGGCTGTCCTGGAACTCAGAAATCCGCCTGCCTCTGCCTCCCGAGTGCTGGGATTAAAGGTGTGCGCCACCACGCCCGGCTGAGAGGAAAGGACTTTACTTGACTTACAAGTGGCAACATGGAGGAAAACCAAGGCAGAGGGCACAGAGGAACTTACTGGCCTGCTCCCTGTAGCTTGCTCAGCCCCCTTTCTTATACAGCCTGGTAAGGCCTGCCCAGTGGTGTCGCTATGTACAGAAAGCAAACTGAGGCAGCCCACCTTCCAATCCTATACACACGTGGAATGGGAGGCCTGACGTACCTATGTGTGCATATACATAGATGACATATACATATATGTCACACACATAACTTAAAAAGAGAGAAAACACAAAGAACCCAGCTCTGAGAAGTTCTGGCGGTGGGAAAGTTTCGGTGTGTAGTTTCTTCGTTGGCTTGTGAATCCCTCCAACAGCCAAGCTTAATGGCTTACGGCATCTGGCATTTTCTGGCTCTTGGGTCTGGCAGGTTGTGGTCCAGAGATCGGAAACTACAGGAGAACCTGGGCTGAGATCAGATCTGTGCCTGGAGTATGGGGCTGTGCATGGGGCAACACCTCTTTTTCTGTGGCACGTTCTCTTCTGTAGTCATAGGCGAACAAAACTTAGACAAGGCTATGTGAACGCACCTCTAGTTCCTCCTGGTATCACATCTACTGATAGTCTGCTGGCCAAAACAGGTCACATGGCCAAAGCTTCCTGTAATGCAGAAAACAGACTCTGTCCACTGCAGTGATGGGAAGATCACGTGTCAGAGGGAGGAGGGAAAGAATTAGGAATAATAATTTGTTCTATCCCTGGAAGAGACAGAGGGGCCTGGGACTGTTAATCCTCTTGCCTCAGCCTCCTGAGTGCTGGGACTGTGGATGTGTACAGCCATACTCAGCAAGATCTGGCTTCTGCCTCTTCCTTTTCCTCCTTCTCCTCCTCCTCCTAAGACAGGGTTTCTCTGTGTAGTCCTGGCTGTCCTGGAACTTCCTCTGTAGACTAGGCTGGCCTCAAACTCAGAAATCCACCTGCCTCTGCCTCCCAAGTGCTGGGATTAAAGGCTTGTGCCATCACTGCTTGGCCATACAGTCAGCTTCTAGCAGTGCTTTATGAAATGTTAGAAGGATGTTCCAGGGGATTAAATGGGAGCGTCTTTTCATATTCACTTCATATGAGTCTGCTGACAACAGAGGCCACTTTCCAAAGTGAAATGCAAGACTGAATATTTACAAAGGAGAGTCTGGGAACCTGCTTTGTATTTTTTCTTTTAAAAAACATTTATTGTTGGTTTATGTGTATGAATGTTTTGTGTGCATGTATGCAAGTGCACTGCATATGTGCCTAAAGCCCTCAGAGGCCAGCAGAGGGCTTCTGATCTTCTGGAACTGGAGTTATAAATGGTTGTCAGTTGCCACGTGGGTTCTCAGAACTGAAACCAAGTTGCCATTAAGGCTCATGGTGGCCCAGGACTCAGGAGGCAGAGGCAGGCAGATTTCTGAGTTTGAGGCCAGCCTGGTCTGCAGAGTGGGTTCCAGCACAGGCAAGGCTACACAGAGGAAACTCTGTCTCAAAACAAACAAACAGACAAATAAACAAACAGCGCTCTTGGAGGGGGCTCCTCCAAGAGCTTAGATCACTTCTACAGCTCTACCTTTGAGCCAAACCTTGTCTTCTAGGCTCCAACTGCCCGTACTCCACTGCTGCTGCTGTTCTTGGTAGTCATCTCATGGTACTGGCATCTCCAAAACACTGCTGTCTTCTGTTGCAACTAGGCTTCACCAAGAGCTTCTCATAGGCTCATTTCATGGTGCCAAGCCTCAACTCCTTTGCGTGACCCCTTCAAGTCCTGGGCCATCAACTGCAACTGAGGCTGCACCTTCATCAATGGCCTTCTGTGACCTCTCACAGGGCTGAGCCTCAGCTGCTCTTCATGACCCCTTCATGCCTTCAAAACCAGAACTGCCTGGGTGACTCTTACACATTACCATGTCCAGCTGCAGCACAAGGAAAAATCTTGGCTATTTCTGGAACACAGCCTCTGTGCTCTCAGAAAACACTTCCCAGAAGATGTCACCTCAATGATGCTGGTCTTAATTCTTAATCATCCAGCTAACCAGCATCAATGGTCCCAGTAATGCAAAGGTTTCGCTTTAGTAGTTCTGGTTGTTAATCACAGCTGATTCTTCAGCCCCAGCTAACCAGAACCACAGGCTCTTCACAATCAAAGCAGCAACGGCCCTGAAAAGAGTCTTTAATTAACAACCCTGATAAGAGTCTTTAATTAATCTTCCCTCTGAAATTTCACAAGCCAGGCCTCCATCTTCTGCACTGTTCTCAACATTATCTTCCAAGCTCCTACACAACATCCCACAGAGCCCTTAACACCAAATGGCTCTTCTAGCCCAAAGTTCCGAAGTCCTTCCACAGTCTTCTCCAAAACATGGTCAGGTTGTCACAGGAATACCCCACTNTGCTGGTACCAATTTGTCTTAGTTAGGATTACTATTCCTGCACAAAACATCATGACTAAGAAGCAAGTTGGGAAAGAAAGGGTTTCCTCATCTTACTCTTCCACAGTGCTGTTCATCACCAAAGGAAGTCAGGACAGGAACTTGGAGGCAGGAGTGGATGTAGAAGCCATGGAAGGATGCTGTGTACTGCCTTGCTTCCCCTGGGTTATACAACTTGCTTTCTTATAGAACCCAAGCCCAGGTAGAGCACCACCCACAATGGGCTGGGCCCGCCTCCCTTGATCACTAATTGAGAAAATGCCTTACAGCTGGGTCTCATGGAGGCCTTTCCTCAAGGGAGGCTCCTTCCTCTGTAATAATTCCCCCTAGTGTCATGCTGACACACAAAACCAGCCAGTACCGTTACCCTTTTGTTGCCCTGTGTCATGGAGCAGCATTGGGTCTTCAGGAGCAGCCCCTTCACAGGCTCCAGCAATTCATAGATGGGGTGTATGTTGGGGTGGTCAACTCGAAACCCTGGATCCGGGTCTAGGTAGAAGCTGAGTTGCTCTGCCCATCAGCTCTCCTGCCCCTGTGGCATCAAGGCCAGCTCTCCTGCTTTGCCTAGGTGAGGGGGCCAGGTCCCCTGCCTGTAGCAGCCAGCAAGAGGCAGGACCAGCTCTTCTGCCCCTTTTACCTTGGGGTTGGCACACTGAGCCCTCACCACCAGGGCCAGCTCTGCAATGCTGCTCAGGTGTGTATGTGAGGGAGAGAGAGAGGGAGAGGGAGGGAGGGAGGGAGGGAGAGCGAGAGAGAGAGAGAGAGAGAGAGAGAGAGAGAGAGAGAGAGAGAGAGAGAGAGAGAGAGAGCAAGAGAGCTCTGCACAGCCCTTGGACATCAACATGGCCCCAGGTGGCAGCTGAGACCAGGAATGTCTGCATGGCCTTTGTGGTAACACAGAGGATGGACACAGACTCCTGCTGTGCAGACACTCTTGGTTGTGAGTAGATAATCTCGCAATCACAATTGTGACAATCACAATTTCCTGATAGCACCGTCAGCCAGAGACAAAGCCTTAAAATTGCGGCCATTGAAGCATTCCAGGTACAAACTACAGCAACGATCTCCTTCCTGGTTTTGTGAATTAAGTGGGTTAGCACGAAGAAGCTCTGAGCACAGGGCCAGGCCCACAGTGAGCCCCCTCCTCTGCTTCACCTTCTTCCTCCAAGGAGAAGTGTTTTAGTAGCTGGGGTATCTGGGAGACATAGCTCACAGACTGATCTGTCCTCAGGAATGCCGAAGGTCCATTATTTTATACAACAGCCAACTACCTTCGAGGGGGGGTCATGAAGTTATTATCACTGTTAGAGAGATGGCCAGACTGATTTTCTGTCCCATCTCAAATCTGAGATTTCTGGTTGGTCACTTGGCAGGGAGAGGGGGTTAGAGTAACAGCCAGTCTTGGAGAGGGTGGAGAGCCGGCTTAGAGTTTAGGAGCACTGGCTGCTCTTCCACAGGTCTGGAGTTTGGTTCCCAGCACTCACATCAGTTGGCTCACAACTGCCTGTGACAGACACCAGCTCCAGGAGTGTGAACAACTCCGGCCTCTGCGGGCAACTACACCCATGTGCACACACCAACCCCCCTGCACCTACAAAATAATTAAAAATAATAATAAAGATTAAACCCCCAGAACCCCAAGATAACAGAAACTATAGGAAACAGTTTTGGGGAGATCAAGTGGTTGACACAGGGATTTTAGTCATCCAGGCTGTACCTTTCAAATGCCTTCTTCATGGTAGATATTTTGGCTCTGAACATGACTCAAAGCCTATTTTCTCAATCCATTTATCCAGATTTTTAATTCCTTTTTTTCTGAATCTGGGCCAGGTCTCGATGCATGGGTTGTGATGCAGGTTCTTCCTTTTTTAAAAATAAATAAATAAATAAATAAATAAATTTAAAATATTATGTATACAACATTCTGCCTGAATGTATGCTTGCAAGCCAGAAGAGGGCACCAGATCTCATTATAGATGGTTGTGAGTCACCATGTGGTTGCTGGGAATTGAACTCAGGACCTCTAAAAGAGCAGCCAGTGCTCTTAACCTCTGAGCCTTCTCTCCGGCCCACGATGCAGGTTTCTTAATTGTCTTCTTCTTCTTCTTCTTCTTCTTCTTCTTCTTCTTCTTCTTCTTCTTCTTCTTCTTCTTCTTCTTCTTCTTCTTCTTCTTCTTCTTCTTCTT
>NC_034606.1:63082422-63089852 GCF_900095145.1 Mus pahari | reverse complement strand
CCTCCTCCTCCTTTCTTCTTTTTGGATTTTCGAGACAGGGTTTCTCTGTGTAGCCCTGGCTGTCCTGGAACTCACTCTGTAGACCAGGCTGGTCTCGAACTCAGAAATCTGCCTGCCTCTGCCTCCCAAGTGCTGGGATTAAAGGCATGCACCACCACGCCCGGCATGAGTTCTCTTTTTCTTGACCCTCACATGAAGGAGGCCTAATGTTTACATTGGGCATATGTTATGTGCCTGGCTATACGGGACTTGTAAAACCCTTTTGGAGAGAGCATCAGCCATGTGTTTGCTGGGAATTGAATTCAGGACCTCTAAAAGAGCAACCGGTGTGCTCTTAACCTCTGAGCCTTCTCTCCAGCCCGTCCTAGGCATTTATTAATAAATATTTAGTCTCAGAGTCGTCATTCCAGGAGCCAGGGCTGGGAAAGGAAAACTTGGATTTAATCGTTTATTTTTAACAGTCCTGCCTTTTGTTCCTTATCCATCTGGACTCCCTGATTCTCTGGGAGATGATTTGTTTTGGACAAAAGTTTCGACACCAGCATAAGACAAGGGCTCGCTGAGGCTGAGCCAAGAGGAAAGGATTCATATGAAATCCTAAGGCTAGAGAGCCTGACCCAGCGAGAGAGGAAGAGGAAGTCAGGGTGGGAAAGGGATTGTTCACATCTAGGTCAAAGATCTGCCTCTGACCTAGATATGTGTGTATGTGTGGGTCAAAGTGCCCAGTCTCTTTCCCCTTCCCTGTTGTCTGTTTCATCGGGGATTAAAGGAGACAAACTCTAATCCCTGGCCAGCAAGGGGAATGTCTGGAGGTGGTCTGCATGTAGCTCCCAGCTGCTTAGATAACGCACCTCATACGGGGTCATGTGTGAATGTGTAAATGAGTGTGGGAGTCATGAAAAATTTGACTCTGAATGCAAGACAGTAAGAGATTAATTCAAAATCAAAAGAGAACTCCCGGTGCTTCTGGTAGTGTGCATTCTTTGTTATGTTCTTTGAGTTCTTTGACTTTGTGTTGTCTTTTAAAAATAATTACGATCAGGGAATGGAGAGATTGCTCAGTGGTTGAGAGTGTCGGCTGCTCTCGAAGGTGGCACACATTGATCCTCTGTATCCACACAGAAGCTCAAAACCTCCTGGAACTCTGCTTCCTGGAGTTCCATGCCCACTTCTGGCCTCCTCTGGCACTGTATGCGTGTGGACGTCAGAGGACAGTGTTCAGGAGTTGGCTCACTCCTTCTGCTGCGTGGGGATGGACCTCAGATTTTATCAGTTCAGGGTAGGAATCAGTTGCCTCTTCCCTCTGAGCCATCTTTCTGGCCCGTAGCCTGGTTTCGAACACTTAGTGTGTGCAAAGACATCAGGCCACACAGTGCCACTGAGTACTGCCTGGAACCTTTGGCTCAGATTGGACGCATGTTGTCAACTGAAGTCTTTTTACTGTCTGTCTTAGTTAGGGTTTTATTGCCGTGAAGAGACCACGACCACAGCAACTGTGTGTGTTTAGATGCATGTACACATGAGTGTGCATGCATGCATGTGTTCAGGTATGTGTACACACATGTGAGTGTTCATGTGTTTGTGTTCAAGTGCATGCACACATGTATGTGTATCTCTGTGTGCATGTGTGTGTTCAGGTGCATGTATACATGTATGTGTGTGTCTGTGTGTGCATGTATGTTCAGGTGTATGTACACCTGTGTGTGCATATGTTCAGGTACATGTATTTGTGTTCAGGTACATGTATGTGTGTGTATGCATATGTTTAAGTACATCTACATACATGTTCATGTGTGTGTGTGTGTGTGTGTGTGTGAGCCAGGAGCAGCCATGTGTCTTCCTCTCTTGCTGTCCACCGTATTTCTGGAGACAGACTCTCTCATTAGTCCTCGAGCTGGGTGGTTTGGCAGGACTAGCTCGAGTACTGGGCATTGTGTGTTTGCTTTTTGCTCAGTGAGTTCTTCTCTCCAGCCCAGGATACAGTTTTTTTTTTTGTTTTTTTTTTTTGTAAAAATAATCATATCCATTGTGTTGATATGCAAGTTTGCTTTAATTATAAATGAATAGTAAAATTATATTTATACCCAAAGAATGGTCTTATGACAAGTTTTACCCTCCCATTCCCTGGAATTCCACCTGTTTCCCAGTCAAATTCATGCCCTCTCCTTAAAAACGTTTTTATTACTCACTGAGACCATTAGTGCTGCCGACATACACACAGAAGGACGGTCCATAACATACCAATAGACGCATCACTGAACAACAACAACAAAAGGATGCTGTATCACTTAGAGGCATCAAGTGCGCGTGGCTCTTCATCTAGGGGCGGGACTTCCAATTCTGCTTGGCCTCGCTCCCCTTGTAGATCTTGTAGAGGTAACTACGGATACAATGCCCTGAGAGGCCAGAAGGGGGCGCTGGAGCTCCTGAAACGAATAAAAAGGCTGTTGTGAACCACCTGATGCGGTTCTTTGGAATCAAACTGAGGTCCTTTGTAAGAGCAGTAAGTGGACCTTCTATTGGGAACATGGTGGCAGTGGCCGCTGGCGAGACTGAGGCTCCTTCAGGTCTGGTTGAGGATCCAGAGGTGTGCTCGCTGGGTCAGCTCCTGGTGGTGAAGCTGTCTGCCCTCCCTGCCTCCCTCCATCTACCCCTGTCACACACAGCAGTTTTTACTTTTTTTTTTTTAATCATTTATTTATTTTATGTAAGTACACTGTAGCTGTCTTCAGACATCCCAGAAGAGGGCATCAGATTTCCTTAGGGATGGTTATGAGCCACCATGTGGTTGCTGGGATTTGAACTCAGAACCTCTAGAAGAGCAGTCAGTGCTCTTAACCGCTGAGCCATCTCTCCAACCCCACACAGCAGTTTTCAAATGCTCCCACTCCCCACCTCCCACATCTGGAAGGTCCTGGCTTCTGTCCTTGGTGCAGGTGGATCGCTTTAGTGTCTGTGAACTGAAGGAACTGAACTTAATGCCACCTTTACTCACTCAGTCCTAGAACCCAGCGTGCCAAAGCCCCTGTGATCCCATGGTGTTCATTAAATGTCTCTTCCACTGTGGCCCATGGACATGTTTATCTTATTTTGAGCCATTTTGTGCATCTTTTAAATGTTTTCATTCTGTATCTTTTCAGCCACTGTGTGTTGTTCTGAGGAGGAACCCAGAATGCCAAGTGAGTGGAAGCCCCAGCGGTAGTCTTTAGAGATCACAGAGAGAAACGCAATTAAAACTTTATTACATGGAGCCCAGCACTGTAGTGCACACCTTTAATCCCAACACTTGAGAGGCAGAAACAGGTGAATCTCTGCATGTTCGAGGCCAGTCTGGTCTACAAAGCAAGTTCTAGGACAACCAAGGGCGGTTATACAGAGAAACCCTGCTTAGAAACAAACAAACATACAAAGAAAAAACTGAAAACAAAAAAAAAATTATTACACAGGCTGGAGCGAGATAGCTCAATAGTTAAGAGCACTGGCTGCTCTTCCAGAGGTCCTGAGTTCAATTCCCAGCAACCACATGGTAGCTCACAGCCATCTGTAATGGGATCTGATGCCCTCTTCTGTCATGTAGGCATGCATGCAAATAGAGCACTCATATGTGTAAATAGGTAAATCTTAAAAAACTTCATTAAATTTTAATGTGTGTGTGTATGAGTGTGCATGCGTGTGTGCATGTGTTATGCATGTGTTTGTTGTGTGTGTGCATACATGTGTGTGCCATGTGTGTGAGTGTGTGATGTGTGTGTATGATGTGTGTGCATGTGCATGTGTGTGTGATGTGTGTGTGATGTGTGTGCATGTGTGATGTGTATGTGCATATGTGTGTGCGTGATATGTGTGTGCATGTGTGTGTGTGATATGTGTGTGCATGTGCATATGTGTGTGCAGTGTGTGATATGTGTGTGAATATGTTTGTGGTATGTGTCCATGTGTGTATTTGTGTGTGGTGTGTGTGCATGTGTGTGTGGTGTGTGTGCGTGTGCTGTGTGATGTGTGTGTGGTATGTGTGAATGTGTGATGTGTGCATGTGCATATATGTATGCAGTGTTTGTGTGATATGTGTATGCATGTGTGTGGTGTGTGTGCATGTGTTGTGTGAAGGTCAGAGGAAGGCTGAGGAGTCAGTTTTCTCCTTCTGCCTTGTGGGTCCCTGTGATTGAACTCCAGTCTTCAGGTTTGGCAGCAGGGGTCCACGCGATGAGTCATTTCACCAGCCCCATACCCCCCTCCCCCCAATTCCTAACACATTCCATTAAAACCTCAGTCTGCTTCTTTTTCACAGGGAAAACAAACACATGGTTCAAGCAGAAGAACCGAGATTTCTGAACCTTCCCTCTTGTCTTCTCTTTGTTTTTTTTTTTTTTTTTTTTCGAGACAGGATTTCCCTGTGTAGCCCTAGCTGTCCTGGAACTCACTTTATAGACCAGGGTGGCCTTGAACTCAGAAATCCGCCTGCCTCTGCCTCCCGAGTGCTGGGATTAAAGGCGTGCGCCACCACGGCTGGCCATCCCTCTTGTCTTCTCTTTTCCTGTGTCTCTGTTTCTCTGCTCGCGTTCACCATCCCTGTCTCTCCTCTGTGTGTCCCTGCTCTGTGTGTCCCTGCTCTGTGTGTCCCTGCTCTGTGTGTCCCTGCTCTGTGCTCCCGTTCTCTGTCTCCCGCACACCTTCTTTTTACGTCTTTACTTCACCCTTCTGACCCTTGGTTCTAGGATTTGACCTCTAGTCAGGTCCGGTTTCTGGTACCCCATCATTTTCCTGGTGTCACCTCAGTCCGATCCATTCCGAGGGACAGGAGGGGATGGACATATGCCACCTTTCCATGCTGCAAGGACTCAGTCAAGGAAAGGCCCCACGTGGTGCTCTGACTGAGTCTCCAGGCGACCTTGGAAGGAAGTCATGGGCAGGAAGGAGTTAACATTTACTAGATGATCTAATGACCCTCCAGGTAGAGCAGAGGAAGGGATTGAAGCATGCTTCTTATCTATGTGATGCTCTGACTGAGTCTCCAGGCGACCTTGTTCTGACCCTGGGACCCAGGCTTCTGGCGCGTTGATGTCTGTGTCTCCTGAGCCTCCCGGACTCTCAGTGACGTTTACACGGGGTAGAAACAATCTTGGGTATAGCGCAAGGATGCGCCCTTAGGAGGACACTGCACCCTTTGTCCCATGGGTTTCTCTGTACCTTTTACACTGTCCCTGTCCTCTTTCTAGGTGTCTTACTTAGTTAGGGTTTTATTGCTGTGAACAGACACCATGACCAAGGCAAGTCTCATAAGGACAACATTTAATAGGGGCTGGCTTACAGGTTCAGAGGTTCAGTCCATAATCATTAAGGTGGGACCATGGCAGCATCCAGGTAGGCATGGTGCAGGAGCTGAGAGTGCTACATCCTCATCTGAAGGTTGCTAACGGAATACTGACTTCCAGGCAGCTAGGGTGAGGGTCTTAAAACCCAAGCCCACAGTGACACACCTACTCCAACAGGGTCACACCTTCTAATAGTGCCACTCCCTGGGCTGAGCATGTACAAACCATCACACTAGGATACTCACATACAACACAGGATTTCTCCTTTTTTGAGATAGGGTCTCACTATGTAGCAAGGTGTCCTGGAATTCATTACGTAGACCAGGCTGGCCTCGAACTCACAGAGATCAGCCTGTCTCTGGCTGCTGAGTGATGGGATTAGAGGTGTGTGCCACCACCACCCAACTGGATTTTCCTTTTGACCTTAAGACAAAGAATAAATACCACAGAGGTGTGTGTGTGTGTGTGTGTTTGTGCATACTAAGCAATTGCTCTACCATTAAATGACATTTCCAGTCTTCACAAAGGTATTTTGGGTATTTCCAAATACTTCTACTTAACGTAGGTCTGACCCACTTCCCAAGCAAGCTTCTGGATGGAGGAATTTCCATTATTTTCCTCTGTTCTACCCTGTCAGGGAGGTTGTCTGTCCTAGATTCTCTATGTGGTCAGACTCCCTCAGACACCTTCAGACGCCCTCAGATGCCCTCAGACACCTTCAGACGCCCTCAGACACCCTCAGATGCTCTCAGACACCCTCAGACACCCTCAGACGCCCTCAGATGCTCTCAGACACCCTCAGATGCCCTCAGATGTCCTCAGACACCCTCAGACGCCCTCAGACACTCTCAGACGCCCTCAGATGTCCCCAGACACCATCATTTGCCCTTTCTCATACATTTCCTCCTCCCCTTCCTTCCGTTCTATGTGTCCACATCTGTGAACATCTGTATTCCCCACTTTGCCTGCTTGCTTTTGCTACTGAAGACCCCTCACTACTGGACACGGTGCTCTCTTGCTACGGAGAGAATCAGTCATGCCGTTTGTTAAGGACAGTCCTCTGGGCTGGGCCCCCTTTCTAGACAGCCAGATTCTTTGGGTCTGCCTGCTCTGACATCTTTATTTATAGTTAATGACTTTTTTTTAGTACTGGGGCTTGAAGCTATGGCCTTGCACATGATTGGCACGCACAGCCATCTGGCTATACCACAGCTCCTCAGAGACAACAATTACTTCAGATCATTCCAACACTGGTGGATCATGTATCATACTTTGGAAACACACACACACACACACACACACACACACACACACACACACACACATACACACACACACACACAAACACACACACACACACACACATTGATATAGTTCAAGTAAAAAGCTAGACATGTTTTTGTGTTGGGGGTTTAGCTGAGGGGTCCGTACATGCTCAGCACCCACTCTATCTTTAAGACATACCTCTGACTGTTTTTGTCTGTGTTTCCTTTATGAGACAGACTCTCTGTGGAGCCCTGGCTGTCCTGGAACTCACTCTGTAGACCAGGCTGGCCTCGAACTCAGAAATCCACCTGCCTCTGCCTCCCTAGTGCTGGGATTAAAGGTGTGCGCCACCACTGCTTGGGAGACTCTTTTGGATTTTTGTTTTTATTTATTTATTTATTTATTTATTTATTTTTTATTTTATTTTATTTATTTATTTTTTTTGGTTTTTCGAGACAGAGTTTCTCTGTATAGCCCTGGATTTTTGTTTTTAAAGAGATGCAGTTTTACTATGTTGTCCAGTCTGCCCAAACCTCTGGGGTGAAGGGCATGTGATAGTTCCCTTAGCTTTTGCCATTCTCAAAGCCTTCAAAGAACCTCTGGTAGAGGTGGAGCTATTTCGAGAGTCAGAGTTATCTTACTGGGGTTAACTTATCCTTCTTTTCCCATTTAATTGCCCCCTTCCTTCCTTCCTTCCTTCCTTCCTTCCTTCCTTCCTTCCTTCCTTCCTTCCTCCCTCCCTCCCTCCCTCCCTCCCTCCCTCCCATCTTTCCTTCCTTGACTATTTATTGGTCCAACACCAATTACGGGGACTAACTGGAACTCACCGAGCACCGGCCTAATTGGTCTCCT
>NC_034606.1:63078906-63082389 GCF_900095145.1 Mus pahari | reverse complement strand
TCTGGAATTCAGAGATTGCAATCCTTCCTTCCTTTCTCCCTCCTTCCCTCCTTCTCTTCCTCCCTCCCTCCCTCTCTTGCTCCTTCCCTCCCATCTTTCCTTCCTTGACTATTTATTGGTCCAACACCAATTACGGGGACTAACTGGAACTCACCGAGCACCGGCCTAATTGGTCTCCTGGGCTCTAGGCTTGAGTAGTTTGAGCGTTTGACTCCCAGCTGTCCTCTGCTTTCCAAGGCAAACCCTTGTCTGTCTGCAGCTGCTCTGGCCAGCACCGCCAGGGACTTAGGGCTCAGCGCTTTAGTCCTTCATCTCTGGGACAGCACTTGAAGCCTGGCCGGAAGCCCTGTCTTAATTCTGGTTCACAATACTAAGGCCCCTTTCCTTTGGTTCCAACCTTAGACTTAGCAGCCTTGGATTAAGAGTCTGTAAGTAGAGGCCAGAGAGATGGCTCGCTGGTTAAGAGTACACTGGCTGCTTGTCCAGAGGACCTGAGTTCAGCTCTCAGCAAGCATATGGTGTTAAACCTGAGAATCATGGAAGACCAGTTCCACAATTTTTGAACCAAGTTTGAAGCAAGCTTTACTTAAATACTGGCCAAGTGGATGGACTCTGGCCAGGACCATCCCAGGGTTTGCAGGACTTGGTAAGGAGTCACATTTTGTTGAGGCTTATAAAGAAACACTCATAAGGCATTTCCTATCAGGTTCAACCAGGGGCATGCATACATGCTCTAACGTAGTTCCACCCACGTGTGATCAGGCACATCAAACAAACAGAGGACAAACAAAAGCATATGCCTTTCTTGTTTGTTTGTTATTGTTGGCTTTTTTTTTTTCATGACACAGTTTCTCTGTGTGGTCCTGGCTGTCCTGGAACTACCTCTATAGACCAGGTTGGCTTGGAACTCACAGAGATCCACCTGCCTCTGCCTGCTGAGTTCTGGGATAAAAGATGTGTGCCACCACCAGCTGGTTAGGAATTTATTCTTAACTGTCTTAACTGCAAACAGAACCTTTAACCTGCAAAGTCAATTTTTCTTGGTTTGGTCTCACAATGGCAGCTCACAGATGTCTATAAATCAAGTTCCAAGGAATCCGACACCCTCTTCTGGTCTCCATGGTGCCAGGCAAGAGGCATGTGTGTGGTGCACAGATACACACATGCAGGCAAAACACCCATATATAAACAAAATAGCAAGGAAACTGTTATTCCCCATGGGGCTGCCATCCAGCTCCTTCCTGCATTCATTTTAATATTAATTCATTCAAAAATGAATGATTACAAAATGTCTAAAGTGCCTTAGGTCCTGTTTGAGGCCTGCGATCTTAACCCAGTCGCAATGGAAAACTGAAGATACATCCTGTGGTTAGGTATTTGCTTTCAATCCATTGTCTTGTCTTTTCAACACAACGGCCTTCTTTCTCCATCTGACTTTGAGGAAGGGGCTAAGGTAAAAAAATCAAAGAAGAAGTTAAAAGCTGACTGTATACCTCAGCGGGGGCATGTCCTCAGAGGAGCTGCCTCCAGAGCCTATGGAGAGCCCATTTGACCTCTTGATTCTTGAGACTGTAGATGATGGGGTTGACCATGGGGGTGAGCACTGTGTAGAGGACAGAGAAGGCCTTCCGGAGCAAGGTGGGCATGTGCTCTGTTGGGGCCACATAGACCACGATGAGAGTGCCGTAAAATACCGCAACCACACTGAGGTGAGAGGAGCAGGTGGAGAAGGCTTTCTGCCTCCCGTGGCCAGAAGGGATTCTCAGCACAGCCCTCAGGATGAAGACGTAGGATGTGACGATCAACAGGAAGGGGGCGAGCGTGAGGCAGCCCGAGATGCTCACGCCAGCCCCCCACATGACCCACACCTCTCCACAGAACAGCCCTACAACCGGAGCAAAGTCACAGAAGTAGTGATCAATCACCCTGCGGCCGGGACAGAGGGACAGAGGGGCTGCCAAGGCCAAAGTGAAGGCAGAGAAGAAGAAGCCACTGAACCAGGCCCCTGTGGCTAGGCGGACACAGCACCAGGTGCTCATGAGGACCGGGTAATGAAGGGGGTGGCAAATGGCCAAGTAACGGTCATAGGACATGGCCGAGAGCATGAGACACTCAGCTGCAGCCAGAGAGGCAAATACGTAGAACTGGGCGAGGCAGGCGACCAAGGAGATGACGTCCCCACCTTCCAGGAAGCTCTGTAACAGCCGAGGCACGATGTTGGATGTATAGACGATCTCCAGCAGGGAGAAATGGCAGAGGAAGAAGTACATTGGTGTGTGGAGGGTCTGACTGGAGGCCACAGCAATCATGATGAGGATATTGCCACCAACCGTTGCCACATAGATGGCTAGAAAGAGGACAAAGGGGAGGAAGCTCAGGTGTTTCAGCTTCCCGAAGCCCACGAGGGTCAGCCAGGTGGTCTGGTTCTCACTCACACCACTCATGGAGATCTGAGCCCAGAAGAGAGGGAGGCAGCCATTAGTGAGCAAAAGTCTACTAGGACCACACTCGATGTTTGGCTTACTGTTTACAATATCGTAGCAAGTATCGGAGACAGGCTTTACTGTCTCCTGTTAGTTTAAGAGGGACCAATACCCAACATCACTCTGATGGACTTATGGTTTGAGTCCATTTGCTTGGGTCCAAATCTCCTGCCTAATTCCCTGTTCTATAGTGATGTCTCCCAAGCTTTGTCTTGGGGGATGGAAACACACACACACACACACACACACACACACACACACACACACACACACACACGAGAGAACTTCACAGCAGCCACTATCTACGTGGTGACACTGGCTGGGTACTGATAGGAGACCCACACTTTTCTGGAATATGGGAACACAACCATGGCAGACGCAGCCTTCTTCTGAAGTCACGCGTGTTTCCCGGGCCAGTAACCCATTTGAGATTATTTTTCTTCCTAGGAAGGCCAGACTTGGTGGGGTGGGGAGACAGCTCGATCAGCTTGTCCGTTTGATCATTCACATGGAGAGGTGCACACCTCTGCACAGCTGTAATCCCAGTACCAGGGATTGGGGGGGGGGGAGAAAAGGATTCCTGAACTTCTTGGCCACTATTCTAGCCATCGGAGACCTCCAGGATCAGGGAGAGACCCTGTTTCCCAAAGAAGGTGGAACATGCTAGAGGAAGGTTCCCAACTTGTATCCTTGACTCCCCACCCTACCCCCACAGGCACGTGTGCACATGCACTTTTGTACATGCACACACACGGGCACATGGGCACACAGGCACATATGCACATGCACATGTGTACACGAGCTCACACATACACACATAAACACACGAAAGAAAGAAAAGAAAGAAGAAAGGAAGGAAGGAAGGAAGGAAGGAAGAAAGAAGGAAGGAAGGGAGAAGGAAGGAAGGGAGAAGGAAGGAAGGGAGAAGGAAGGGAGAAGGAAGGAAGGAAGGAAGGAAGGAAGAAAGAAAGAAGGAAGGAAGGGAGAAGGAAGGAAGGAA
>NC_034606.1:63075641-63078894 GCF_900095145.1 Mus pahari | reverse complement strand
GAAAGAAGGAAGGAAGGAAGGAAGGAAGGAAGAAAGAAGGAAGGAAGGGAGAAGGAAGGAAGGAAGAAAGAAGGAAGGAAGAAAGGAAGAAAGAAGGAAGGAAGGGAGAAGGAAGGAAGGAAGAAAGAAGGAAGGAAGGAAGGAAGGAAGGAAGGAAGAAAGAAGGAAGGAAGGAAGGAGGAAGACTTGGAAAACCAGAGCATCTATGCTGGGAGGTGCAGTTAGGTCCGAGTTAGTCTAGAACCTGCTCCTCTCGGAAGTTCTTTATTTTCCTGGACAGGCGGTTTGGCAATGCCCGACAAGGCTGGGGACAAACTCTGCTCGGGCTCTGCTCAGTTGTCAGAATCTGAGGAGTTTTCTTTCTTTTTCTTTTTTCTTGATTCCTCTGCTTTATATAATCCTCACGCTAGCCAAACGCTAAGTTTATCTCACCCATCTCCGAGTGCTTTAGAGAGACCTCTGTCCTGGTGTCTTGTATTATTTAAAACCCTGGTGTTTCTGTTCTTATTGCAGAACTAACACCAAGTGCAAGGTGGACTTTTGATGCGCTTCGGTGGCAGGAATAATAAGCACGCGGACAAACGGACTCTGCAGGCGAGATTCTGACGAACGGCCAGGGGAAACTGTAGTCTGTAACAACCAGTCCTTGAGTCAGAGAGAGAGAGAGAGGGGACAGTCATTTGAGACTAAGCATCACACTGTAGCCCAGGCTGGCCCAGAACTGACCATATGGCTCAGGCTGGCTCCGGATTTCTGGGGATTCTTCTGTCTTAGCTTCTCAAATGCTGGGATTACAAGCACCAAGCTTCTATGCCTGGTAGAAAAAGGCATTAAGTGGGTGATAAAGGACCTCTCCTAACTGAGGAAATATTGGAATTCTGCCACTCAGAGTTAGAGATGGAATTAAGATGGAGACAGACAGACAGACAGAGGTGATGGGAGGAAACTGGCAAATCCAATTTGATATGGGCGCAACAATTTTGAAGTTAAAAACAGATGGCAGTAAGAGCACATGGCTTTTGGGTGCCTGTCCCATCCTCTCTTTTGCGCTGTTGGCTTACATTGTGTACTCACGCAAATCTCACCGCGGTAAAGAGACTGCGCACATGGGACGCTTTTCTGTGTAGCTGAACATATTTCTTGTTTTACCTTCTATGTAGTAACGACTTCTAAAGGATCCAGGAAGGGACTTGAATAGGACACTGGATGTGCCACAGAGTTGGAACAGACTAGGGAAATGGACCAACCAGAGAACCGATGACAAACTCCTCAAGTCTGTACCCTGAACTAATGCTTTCAGTTCGTGGTTCTCAACCTGTGGTTCAGGTTGAAGTCACAGGAGTCACTGAAGACCATCGGAAAGCACAGATGTTTACATTACAATCCACAGCAGTAGCAAAACTACAGTTTGGAAGTAGCAACAAAAATAATTTTATGGTTGGGGGTCAGCACAACATGAGGAACTGTATGTATTAAAGGGTCGGGTGGCAGTGTCAGAAAGATTGAGAATCACTGCTTTAGATAAAAAGTTACTAATGCCTTTACCAACTAGTGAATGTTGGCCCTTGGTGAGATTATTATATTTTTAATGTTGCCGTTTCAAAAGTTTTTATATACGTGCCTGATTATTCTGTATGTATGTATGTATGTATGTATTTATGCCTTGTGTGTGCCTAGTGCTCATTGAGGTCAGAAGGGTAATAGAATCCCCTTGGAATTGGAGTTATGGATTCTTACTTTTTAAATAAAGATTTGTTTATTTTTATATATGTGAGTGTACACTGTCATTGTCATCAGAAGAGGGCATCAGATCTGTGGTTGCTGGGAATTGAACTCAGGACCTCTGGAAGAGCAGCCAGAGCTTCTAACGGCTGAAGTCAGGTTCACTGCAAGAGCAACAGCTGCTCTTAGCCGCTATTTACAGACACACTGTTGATGCTTTATTCAAGACTTGGTCTTGCTATGTAGCTCAGGATTGCCTGGAACTTAACTCCATAGTGCAGACTAGACTTAGACTCAAGGTCCTCCTGCCTCAGCTTCCCAAGTGCTGGGATTACAAATGTGCAGCACTGTGCTAGTCCTGGGGAAATTATCTTTTCTTTTTTCTTTTTTCTTTTTGATCTTTTGAGACAGAGTCTCACTTTGTGACTTTGGCTGGCCTGAAACTCACCATGTACACAGTCTGGCCTCAGAGTCACAGAGATCCACCTGCCTTGGCCTCCTGCATGCCACCTTAGCTGGCCCTCCTGGTGAAGTTCTTAAGTACATATTTTATAGGATAGCTGATGTTTTTTTTCCGAGACAGGAACCCTGTATAGCCCTGGCTGTCCTGGAACTCACTTCGTAGATCAGGCCGGCCTCGAACTCAGAAATCTGCCTGCCTCTGCATCCTGAGTGCTGGGATTAAAGGTGTGCGCCACCACGCCCGGCTAGGATAGCTGACTCTTAAAGAGTCATCAAGAGGCTGGGTGGTGGCGGCGGCGGCGGCGCACGCCTTTAACTCCAGCACTGAGGAGGCAGAGACAGGAGAATCTCTGAGTTCACAGCCAGCCTGGACAACGGAGGGAATTCCAGGACAGCTAGGGCTACACAGAGAAACCCTGTTTCAACCCCCCCACCAAACAATCATCAAGAGGGTTGTAATGCTTGCCATGAGAAACCTTACATAATATCGTTTACTGAGACAATAATGAAGTAGGTCAGAGAAAACTCTGGAAAGGAACATCTTAATTTTAGGAAGGTTACATAGAAAATGCAGAAGGTGTTTTAGACCTTGCCCTCACCCCATATTTTACCAATAACTTCAGTAGACATGATTAGTATGCAGGATTCATAAAGGTTCAGATAATAATTACAGGCAACAGAATTATAGCTCAAAGAAACCTTGCAGTTTGAAACGTGAAAAGGGAGGTGACCGGAAGCATATTTAAAGTGGTCACGTTGCTACGGTGATGAGTTTGAGCAAGTATGGGAAAGGTGAGATTGGATGTGGGAGTGTCTGTGTAAAGCGGTGAGGATTTGGTGCTGGAGAGCCGGCTCAGGAGTTAAGAGCAAAACTGTTGCAGAGAACCCCAGAGAGACTCAGAGCACCCATGTCTAGTGGCCCACAACTGCCTGGAAATCCAGCTCCAAGGGATCCAGTATTTCTGTGATCCTTGGAAATATTGGATCCCCTAGAACTTGAGTTCCAAGTAGTTGCATGAATGTGCGCTCGCATGCGCGCATGCACGTGTGTGTGTGTGTGTGTGTGTGT
>NC_034606.1:63073450-63075609 GCF_900095145.1 Mus pahari | reverse complement strand
AGAGAGAGAGAGAGAGAGAGAGAGAGAGAGAGAGAGAGAGAGAGAGAGAGAGAGAAGATCTTTAAAAACAGGGGCTAGGGTCTGTTTGTTGATTATTATGATTTAGGATGTGAGAAGGGTTAAATGTGAAGACCATATGAAGGATGTAGAAATGTTCAACCAATGGAAGACCACAAAAGCTGCCCTCAGCTGATCAAGGGGCTCAAAAGCACTGGGAAGAGACTTAAGTCTACACACACTCAGGTATAGACTGAGACTTCTACCCGGGTGCGGTGATAGGAGACTGAGCCCCCGCCTGTGCTGGGAACACCACTGCTGTCTCCAGAATTAGGACACAGGGGCAGAGTGGAGGGGCTGGGGTTCCCATCTATGGCCTCCACAGTTTGTTGACACAGATAGACCTCATCCACTGGACTCTCATAGACAAGTACAGGAACTGAAGGCATATGTATGGCATACTCTCTTCTCTGTTTAGGTTGGGTCAGAGCCCAGCTGCTCTGAGCAGAGAGCAGTATTGGACCGGGTGAACTCTAGATACTCAGACTCAGTGGCGGGGTGGGCTGACCTGTTCTTTAGGCTCAGAGGAGACCACTGCTGCTCTCCTGGTTGTCTTTACCCTGGGACTCAATTCTTCTGCCAGCAGATAACTCCCAGGACTTCCTGCTTCTCTCTCATGAAGGCTCCACATCTCAGCCTCCCCCAGCCCCAGGCGGGCTCGCAGAAGATTGAGGTCCCTGACCTCTGTGCTGCTGCAGACACCGCTGCCCTTTATAGAGCAGGACGGCATCTCTCCTGTGTGAAGGTTGGAAGCTCCTTCTCGGAGCAGCGATGGAGCTGGTGCCAGCTGGGGCAGTCGCTTCTGTGCCTTGGTTCTAGGGGATGCCTTAGCTCTCAAGGGACCGTTGTTTAGTGCAATCACCAGTGGTGTCTGAGCTCTGGAAAGACGGAAGGATGGGAAGGCCAGTGAGATGGCTCAGTAGTTAAGGGTGCTTCTCTCCAAGCCTGACAAACTGAGTCTACTCCCCCAAATCTACAAGGTAGAAGGAGAGAATGGACTCCCACAAGTATTCTCCAACCTCCCTCCACAGCAGTGCTGCAGCATGAACATTTACACACACACACACACACACACACACACACACACATTACACATATACATATATACATTCATACATACATACATACGTACATACACAGACACATACACACATACAGACGCATATGCACACAGTAAATAAATTAAAAGCTACAATTAAAGCCAGTATGTATCAAATACTTTATGCCTCACACAAAGTTAAGCACACATTAACTTGTTCAGTGACAAATCCGTTCTCAGAATGAGCCTTAAGAGGAACTGGGAGGTGTGTTCTGATTTGCTCTTGCCCCCTTGGTATGGGTCAGTGAGGATGTGCCCACAAGGGCTGTGTTAACAGTCTGGCATGGGTTAGGAGCCCAGTCTGGTTTGTCTTTTATCAGGGAAGATGGTGGAGGAAATGGCTACAGAATTCTGACGATAACCTGTTCTGTTTACTTTGATAAAGAGAAAAATAAACATGAAGTAAATGATTATTTTTTAAGTTACAAAGGACTGCAAGTTCTACCTGTGATGGGGAAATTGATGGGTCTTGTAGCAACCTTCCTGATATGAACGACTATAGAATGCACAAAAGACATGAAACATCTGCTCTCAGCTGTGTGGCAGCTCGAAGAGGGTTACAATGTCTCCAAGGAGAAGGGAGTAACCAGGCAAGCACCCCCATGGAGCCCAGTGTCTGCATGGAATACTTTCTAGACCTGGGATGTGGGAGGAAGGAAGCAGGGCGGATTGGCCACACTGAGGAGGCAGAGAACGGAGTTTGGGAAGGGGGGGAAAGGTGAGGGTAGGGGGGGGTGGCGGCAGGGGGGCTGTTTGAATCTATAGGGTAGAAGAGGAGGTATACACAGAGAGAAATCTAGAAATCCGTATAAGGGAACATTGGATGTTACTAAGAGCTGTAACTTAACTACTGAAACTTGGGCAACGGGAAGGTATTTGAATTCTAGCCAACAAGAGTGGAGAAATTTCACTGAAAACTGAGAGCCATCTATAAACACCTCAGACAACCCACAGGGATACATTATTCTAAGAGGAAAATGGTCTAGTTATTTTATTTTTTTTT
>NC_034606.1:63070539-63073345 GCF_900095145.1 Mus pahari | reverse complement strand
TGGTTGTGAGCCACCATGTGGTTGCTGGGATTTGAACTCTGGACCTTCGGAAGAGCAGTCGGGTGCTCTTACCCACTGAGCCATCTCACCAGCCCCCTTATTTTATTTTTTAAGATTTATTTTGTGTATATGAGTACACTGTAGCTGTCTTCAGATACACCAGAAGAGGGCATCAGATTCCATTACAGATGGTTGTGAGCCACCATGTGGTTGCTGGGATTTGAACTCAGGACCTCTGGAAGAGCAGTCACTGCTCTTAACCGCTGAACCATCTCGCCAGCCCCTATTTTTTTTTTAAATGAATGAATGAATGAATGAATTTTTTTTTACAGAACTTCATTGTAACCTCTGGTTGGCCCAGAACTTGCTGTGGAGACCAGGCTAACTTCAAGTTCACAGAGATCTGCCTAGTTCCCCCTCTTGAGTGCTGGGATTGAAGGTGTACACCATCCAAGATGCGTTCTAACAAAACTTAAAAAGATTAAGCTAAAATTCAATATGCATTATATCCAATCTTAGTATATTAGCTAGTTAACTAGCTATTAGTACAATGCCGGAACTCTTCTTCTCATCAAAGTCTAGACATTCAACACACAACATCCGTTATACACAACACCCAGTAAAATGATTAGTGCTAAGAGATAGATGCCTGAGGATTAAAACAAGAGGATCCGAAAGATGCTAGACGGGTTCCACAGACTGCTTCCTCTGTTTCAGTGAAGATTTAACATTAAATTATGTAGCCCATAATTATATAACGATGTAGCCCAATTTCTATCTTGAGAAATCGAGGCAGAACAGGTTTGTGCACCTCCAGTTAGTCTGAAGTTAACACTACTAGAGTCTATTAGGAGATATGTAGCATTGTCTTACCTGTACCCTTCTCAAGGATCAGGAACCCTCCAACTCCCGACTTCTTCCTGGGAAGGGAAAGCGGTGAAGTGCACACTGCCAGTCGCATCCAAGAGAGCTGCACTGGCTTGCTTTATGACAGGAACAGGGGGTAGGTCGAGATGGCTAAGAATGCACACAATCCATGTACCATGTACTCCAACTGGGATCCAGGATCACATCTGCAGTACTAGGGTTTCCATTGCTGAGAAGAGACACTGTGACCACAGCAACTCTTATAAAGGAAAACTAACTGGGGCTGGCTTACAGTTCAGAGGTTTAGTCCATTGTCATCCTGGCAGGAAGCCTGGCAACATGCAGTCAGACATGATGCTGAGAGTTCTACATCTGAAGGCAGACAGAGGAAGAGAGGGTAACACTGGGCTTGGCTTGAGCATCTGAAACCTCCCAGTGACACTGCCACGCCCACTCCAACAATGCCACGCCCACACCATCAAGACCACGCCCACCCCAGCAAGACCACACCCACTCCAGTAAGGCCACACCTCCTGATAGTGCCAACCTCCTATGGGCCTATTTTCCTATGGAGCAATTTTCATTCAGATCTCCACACTCGATGCAAACCCAGGCCAGTGCTTCCTACAGTGAAATGCTCCACCCCTGAGCTACGATCTCTGTACTACAGCTGTCTCCAGTGAGAGGAGCTGCACTATCACACTCAGATGTGAGGATGCCATCTTGAATAGCAATCAACAAACCTTTTAAGTTAGGAGAGTACGTGTACAAACCCAGAAAAGAGGTATCCACAGAAAGAGCGTGAGAAGGGTCCAGATTCTTCAGTTGGGATGCATGGAGAAAGCCCTGTTTTCATGAACCAGACAGTCAAGGCTGGGATGCTATTTGTTTTTCAAATAGTGAAGTCCTAATAAAACAGTAACCTGGGGAGACTGTCTTAATTACTCTTCTATTGCTAAGAGCACAATGACCTAAAGCAATTCAAGGAGGAAAAGTTTATTATATATTACCGCTTGTAGTCCACCACCAGGGAAGTCAAGACAGGAACCTGCAGGCAGGAACGGAAGCAGTGGCCATGGAGGCACACTGGTTAGAAGCTTGCTCCTCCTGGCTTGCTCAGTTGGCTTTCTTAGGTCATCCAGGACAACATGCCTAGGGATGGCACCACCCACAATGGGCTGGGCCTTCCTACATCAATAATCAATCAAGATAGTATCCCATAGACTTGCCCAGTAGCCAATCTTATGGAAGCATTTTCTCAATTATGATTTCCTCTTCCAAGAAGATATGTGTCTTCCTGGATTCGTGTCAAGTTGACAAAACCCAACTGCCTCAGAGATGGAGAAGCATGGCTTAATTCAAAGCAACAAATTAAATATCTGGAAACTAATTGTAAAGAAGGGGCAATGTATGCAGGAGTGTGCAGTATAACCTGAATATAGGATTAATCACTAAGAGTTGACATGCCACTTAATGAAGCTCTAGAAATCAAAAGTCTAGGCAGAAAATGCTCAGGCCAATAAGTAAAACACAGCCAGACCTACAGAAGGTTCCTCTGTCACATTTTTAAAAAGATGTTTTGTGTGGGTGAACATCTGCAACATCTGCTTGGGTTACAGATGCTAAAGAGGGGTCAGAGTCTAGAGCTACAGACAGGTGCAAACCGTCATCCGTGTTGGAGCAGGGAATTGACCCCAGGCCCACCGGAAGAGCAGCCAATGCTCTTAACTGTGGAGTGGTCTCTCCAGCCCTTGGAAGGCTCCTTTCTGACTACAAGCCTCCCTGTTCCCAGAGGTAACCCCCAGCCTCACTTTCATGCTTAGCATTTGCATTTCAGTGCCTTGTGTTTTTTGGGAAATATTTGCAGTTCATATTTCGATAACTTAATCTGTAGGTCTTTCAAGGACCTTCAGGGGGGATTTTTTTTTTTTTTTTTTTT
>NC_034606.1:63064351-63070504 GCF_900095145.1 Mus pahari | reverse complement strand
GGAACTCACTCTGTAGACCAGGCTGGCCTCAAACTCAGAAATCTGCCTGCCTCTGCCTCCCGAGTGCTGGGATTAAAGGCATGCGCCACCACGCCCGGCTTCAGGGGGGATTTTAATTTTTCTCTTTGTGGTTCAAGGCTTCCTGCCTGCTAGACGGATACATTCTCCATCACACAGCTGCATCCCCAGTCCAGGGAGGGGAACTTTAGATAAAGCTTCTTCTATATTCCGCTTTCTCAGCTTGGGACTTCCTTGACTGGATGCAGTTATGAAAATGTGAACTTGAGATCTGAGCGGGAACAAGGCAATGGCCGTATATTCTCATTGGAAAAAGGTACTGCTATAGATAACTACTTAATCCAACCAACAAGCATCTTTCGGGTATTTTTTCCCCTAGTGGAAGCTAAATGAACAGAAAGCACTTATCTATCATCTTTAGTAACAATCTGACTATGTTCAAGAAATCCCCAAACATTGAAATCTGTAATATAGTGCTCTTCCAAAGGACCTGGGTTGGATTCTCAGCACCCACATGGCAGCACTTAACCATCTGTAGCTCTAGTTCAAGAGGATCAGATGCCCTCCTCTGGCTCCCATAGGAATCAGGCACACAAACGATGCACAGGCATACATTCAGACGAAGCAACACACACATAAAAAAGTGGCACATGTTTAAGATTAAATTTACTAAAAACACCAAATCTATGTGAAGAGCACTATAAAATATCACTAAGGTACATAAGATGCGAACAAATGCTTTGTGATTAAGTATTTGATGTCAGAATGTACTGGCTGGTTTTGTGTATCAACTTGACACAAACTGGAGTTACCACAGGGAAAGGAGCCTCCCTTGAGGAAAAGGCCTCCATGAGATCCAGCTGTAAGGCATTTTCTCAACTAGGGATCAAGAGTGGGAGGTCCCTTGTGGGTGGTGCCATCCCTGGGCTGGTGGTCCTGAGTTCTATAAGAGAGCAAGCTGAGCAAGCCAAGGGAAACAAGCCAGTAAGCAGCACCCCTCCACAGCCTCTGCATCAGCTCCTGCCTCCAGGTTCTTGCCCCGTGTGAGTTCCTGTCCTGACTTCCCTTTGTGATGAACAGCAATGTGGAAGTGAAAGCTGAATAAACCCTTTCCTCCCCAACTGCTTCTTGGTCATGATGTTTTGTGCAGGAATAGCAACCCTGACTAAGACACAGGATATAAAGTTTTTATGCTGGCCTGGTAGCACACACCTGTAATCCCAGCACTCAGAAGGCAGAGGTAGGAAGGTCATGAGTTCAAGGATAGCCTGGGTTACATAGAATTAAAAGGTAGCCTGGGCTATATAAGACCCTATCTTCAAAACAAAACAAAACAAAATAAAACTAAAGCAAGCAACTAACAAAATCTTAAAGGTCAAGTCCAAGGTTTCGTCTCATCCTCTGCCTGGTATAATTTTCCTGAATTATACAATGAAGTGGAACAGGGTGGGGATATCAGCCTAAGAAGCAATGATAATTTTACCGTGGCCTTCAGGAGTTCACTCCAAATGACAATCCAGCCTCTCATCCAGTACCGCCTACTTTCAAACTAGGGTGTCAGATGGTAAAGTCTGCCGAAGCAGAAGCCAGACTCAGTTTCCTGACGTCCCCAAATGGTGACATCTGGTTTTAGTAACACTAACTTTTCCTCATAGAATGAACAGAAACTTCTGGGATCCAGAAAAGTGTGTGGTAAATACCCTTTCTCCATTTGATGTGGACCTCAGCCTCCGTGTGAAGGACCCTCAGCAACACCCTGCCAACCTCCCCCATCCCTGGAAAAGAGAATCAGACAGGAAGCTTCAGCGTTAGCCACACTTCTGTCTTCCCATTTCTTCCTCTTTCAATGCCATGGTTATTGTCTGTTGTTTCAGCTCCAGGAACTGACATCTTCCTCTGAACGTTTGCAGCTGTCCCTGTTAGCTTTCTGTCCTCAGGTGGCCCCACTTTTACAAACAAATGGTCCCTCTCGCCTGGGGCACACTTGGTTTCTTTTTTTGGACTTAGCTGTAGTTCCTGGACCTTATACTGCTTTTTATTGCTTATAGGGAAGGGCAGAGATATGATCATATTACGGGCAAGCAGATGCGCCTGGAAGTGCGGGAAGCGCCTGTGGTCCAAGACTGTGGACTTCCATTTCCCTCCATCATAGATACTCATTCCACAGCCCAGGGCCAGAGGCAGTTTATACAGACAGCACTATTAGGAAGACGCCATCAGACCTAACTTTTCTCATGTATTCCTCTCCTGTCTGGTCCATGGTCATCCTTCCATCCCCACTCAATCTCCATATGACTTGCTCAGTGTGACAGAATTCCTGTTCTTGTCCCATACCCTCCCAGTCCTTCTGGGTAGAACACAAGGGACCCGCAGAGGCAGCATGCTTGCTGTGTTTCTGAGCATGCGTCTCTTTCCATTCAGGGGGTTCTGTTCATCCATCTTGGTTTTCACATCGTCTACACGAGTTTCAGTCACGCTGTGTTATACACTGGTTACCCTGCGTAGAGGGGATGGGATCAAACAGAGAAAAGCATCTTTGTCTCTGAAGATTTACAGATAATAACCAACTGGAAAACTTCCAGTTTTTAAGTCTTAGGTGGCCTGGTTAGGATGGAGACCTCTGGAGACATCAAAAATCAGGTTTATAAAGCGAGCACAGGCAGGAAGGAGGGCAAGGATTATTGATACTATTATTGATATCATTATTATTGTCACTCCATGACAGAAAATTACAGGAATTACTTGAAACTAGCACCTGGCCTTGGCTTGCTTCGGGGAGATACCTATTATAGCTTATCCAGGACCCATTTCTTGTCTGTGGCCAATCTTGGGACTATCAAGGACTACTTCCACCAAACAATGTTACTATGAAATTATCCTTGGATTGACACAATGTCTTAGTGACACCAAAGAGCATGTAGTTACTTATGGCAGAGGTGATGGAAGGCAGGGAGCTTAGCAGTTTCTTTCTTCCTTTCTTTATTCTCTCTCTTCTTTCTTTCTTTGTTTCTTTCTTTGTTTCTTCCTTCCTTCCTTTCTTTTTTTCTTTTTTCTTTCTTTTTTTCTTTTTTCTTTCTTTTTTTTTTTTTGGTTTTTTGAGACAGGGTTTCTCTGTGTAGCCCTGGCTGTCCTGGAACTCACTCTGTAGACCAGGCTGGCCCTGAACTCAGAAATCTGCCTGCCTCTGCCTCCCAAGTGCTGGGATTAAAGGCGTGCAACACCACTGCCCTGCGCCTGGCAGTTTCTTATAGAACAGCTAGATATTTTCACACAAAACTTTTCACATTATCTATCTCCCTCTGTAAGAAGTCTTGGGATCCAAGTAGTATTTGAGTCTCATGCTAAATGCCACCATGTTCCATCCCTTTTCCCGAGGCCCTCAGCTATGAGTCGCCATATCAAGGGGCTTTTCTGGACTTTGTCCTATGGCTAGGTTGGACAGACAAATATTACCTTTGATCCTAGGATGTGATACATTCCCTTTCTACATTCTGTATGTGTCCCTTGTATTGTCTCTGAAGCCTCCTTTGTTCCAAAAGTAGGTTAGGGAAGTCCTGCTTCCTGGAAGCAGCCCTAAAAGAAATGAAGGTTTACCAGAGCCGAGCAAGAAGCTGGGTCATGTGTGGAATTATATGGGAAGAAAACAATACTTGGTATTGACTGGATGCAGGAGGTGGGGGGAGGGTGGCAGGATAGAGGGAGGCTGGCAGGCTCAGGGTTTCTATCTTGGCATAAGCATCTCTTCATCATCGTCTTCCTAGAGAGAAGGCCTGGTGCCAGGGGCCAGAGGCCTTCTTCACACATAAAAGCAGGTGAAGTGAGTGGTGTCTGCATTTCAAGGCCCAGGAGCAGCCAAAATGATGCGTTTCGTTCCTTTGTTCCTGGTGTGTATTTCGTCGTTGCCTGCCTTTCAAGCCACAGAGCTTACAAAATGTGAGGTGTCCCACGCCATTAAAGACATAGATGGCTATCAAGGCATCTCTTTGCTTGAATGTGAGTTCACACTACTTCCCTGCTTCCTCCCATTCCCCACTCTCCCTTCTCCTCGCGGTCTCATAATAGCCCTTCTTGCTCTGTCTTGATCTCTTGTATTCAATGACTTCTCCTGCCCTGCCTGTCTCCCATTGTCTCCCCTTTCTCACTTCACCAAGATACTCTGGACTTCACCAGTTTTGGAAATTGGTTGGGAAGCCTCCCTCCCCTGCTACCCCTCCCACTCCCTGGCCTGGAAACCAGTGTCTCAATTATGGCGCTCTGAGACATCTCTGAGAAAGTTCTTCCTTCTGTCTCCCTCAGGGGCCTGTGTTTTATTTCATACCAGCGGCTATGACACACAAGCTGTTGTCAGAGACAACGGCAGCACGGAGTATGGGCTCTTTCAGATCAGTAACAGATTTTGGTGTAAGAGTAGTGAGTTCCCCGAGTCGGAGAACATCTGCGGCATCTCCTGTGACAGTGAGTATCCTCTTTCACCACGCTCTTCTGTATCCCTGCAGCCTGCCTCCGAGTTCTCCGAGGCAGCCTCCTTGCTGGTACCCAGCATGTCTCAGGACTTGAGATGATGGTGCTCAGTAAGAAACCAGACACTGGTCATGATTTCCACACGCCCAGAGAGTCCCCTAAGGTTCAAGGAAGGGTAGTTTGGGACACTTGTGAATCTTGAAGTCTGATACACTGTATTTTCAGGGTGTGATGAATCTGATGCTGTCTTGTGAGGTGTCCTAGGGAAGGGAATGGAGTTTCCACGGAGGGGAGGCATTACCAGATTGACCGTTTCATATAGAAAATCTCTAGTCCAAACCTTCAGCTCAGAACCAGTTCCCCTGACCCCAGGGCCAGCAGAACCGGTCCGCTGAGCTGTACTTCTTATTTGTCTTGTTCCTTCCTGTACTCTGTTATAACAGAGTTACTGGATGATGAGTTGGCCGATGACATAGCGTGTGCCAAGAAGATCCTGGCTATCAAAGGAATCGATTATTGGTAAGTCGTCGTCTGTGCTCTCCTCTGACTTCCCTCTCCAGACCAGTTAATCTTGGATGGAGTCTCCAAAACAACTCATCTAGAGTCCCAAAGGTCTACATTTAAAATGCTCTTTTGTGTCATTTTTGTGTGACAACTTCCCGATATGAAGTCCCCTGTTGGAAGACTGATGTCCAGGACTCTCTTCCCCTGGCCAGTTCTCAGCCTTAAAGCCCTTGTGGTATTAGTCCACATCTTTCCTAGGTCTGAACTTTTATCGATTTTTATTATTATTATTTTGGCTTGTTGAGAGAGGTTTTTGTGAGTGAGTGTTTGTGTGTGTATGTATGTGTGTCTGTGGTGTGTGTGTGTAACCCTGGCTATCCTGGAACTAGCTCCGTAGACCAGGCTGGCCTCAAACTCACAGAGATTTGCTTACCTATGCCTCCCGAGTGCTCAGATTAAAGTCATGCACCACTAGTCCTATTATTATCATTGTTTTGTTGTTGTTATAGTGAGCCTCATTCCACTTAGAAGCCTCAGCCATCTATCTCAGTATGTCTGTATTTCTTCTGTACAATCTTTCACCTCACCCTGATGAACCTAAATGCAGCTTTATGCTAGTCGCTGACAACCACCATTAAGAGGGGAGAAAGCGTGTGTGTGTGTGTGTGTGTGTGTGTGTGTGTGTTTGCCTGCGCATGCACACACACATGTAAGACAGCTGAGCAAAGTGTGATGATATACATGTATGAAAATGTCATAATGGAACCGTTATTTGACATAGTTAAGTTAAATAGAGAGTTCCAGCCAGCCCATTCATTCTGTCCGTTTCGTCCGTGATCAGGAAAGCCTACCGGCCCATGTGCTCTGAGAAGCTCGAACAGTGGCGTTGTGAGAAGCCCTGAACCCCCATCCCTGCTGCTCCTGCCGTGGTCAGGAACGCCTCTTCTCTAAGGCTACCTCAGCTTGGCTCTTTCTATTCCCATGAAGATGACCTGCCTCTGAGCCTTGTACCCTGCAGTGACACCACCGGACTCTAGAGGACTTTTTTTTTTTTTTTTTTTTTTTTTTTTGAGTGTGATGGGAGTGTGACTGGCGCACTGGACTGCAAACCTTGCTTAGTGACGGCAAGAGTCTTGATGGGGGTTTCACGAAAGCGAGAGAGCCCTCTCC
>NC_034606.1:63054663-63063776 GCF_900095145.1 Mus pahari | reverse complement strand
GTTTCTCTGTGTAGCCCTGGCTGTCCTGGAACTCACTTTGTAGACCAGGCTGGCCTCGAACTCAGAAATCCGCCTGCCTCTGCCTCCCGAGTGCTACCTATTCTTAAGAGGAAAGATAGTTTGCATCTGAGGGAAGTAGAAAATGGAGATCAAGAAAGCATTCAGGGGCAGGGGAATTAGCTCAGTGGATAAAGGGCAACCCAAGCAAGTGGGGACCCAGGTTGGACCCTTAACACTTATATGAAAAGCTAGGCATGGTGGTGTGCATTCGTGGTTTCAGTTCTGTGGAGATGGACACAGGAGGTTCCCTGGGGGTTGATGGCCAGTGAGTCTGACCTAATCTGTGAGCCCCAGGTCCTAGTTCAGAGACTCTGTCTCCCCCAAAAAAACAATGAAATGAAACCCCAGGTTAATTCCTGGCTTCCACACTCATATGCACATATGCGTACCTGACACAAACACACGTGCACCTATACCTAAGCTCCCATAGAGAACAAGAGTGGTGGATTTTTTTTTCTTAGCATCTCACTATGCAGCTTGGGCCTGAATTTCCACTCATCCTCCAGGCTCCTGAACACCGGGATTACAGGTGTGTGAGGTCACACTTAGACTCTCAGGGGTGGAATTTAACTGGATTTGGAAGTATAGGTGGGGTTTTGACAGGATCTGGGGTGGTAGATGTTATAAAAGAAAGTTATGAGACAACAGATGATTGAGGGAGCTGAGGAATTTATTTTTTCAAGGTGAGCTGCTACAAGACCTCGTCTCTGGAAATCACACATATACAGCATATTAGAAAGTTACCAGTTCTTAAGGATGCATTCACATGGAGCCTTTTGGTTTGGTCTTTCTCTACCACATGGTTTGAACCTTGCTTGTTTTTAAGCTGACTGCTTGCAGAACTTTCCTTATTTTGACTGTAGGATGTGTGGCAGGGATCAGACACTGGCCTTGCCACTCGTTCTTGCTACTCATTGCTGGTCTGAGTGTGACCTGCTCACCTCTGTCCCACCTGCAGGACCCCGATTTCTCTTAAGAAGCTTTGACTTAGGTGGTTTTCTGAGATTTCCTGCTTCAAAGTTGCAAAACTGTAATTCAATTCGCTACATTTTGAACTAGCCTGAAATGAAACTTTGTCTTCTTTCTACCTTCCAAAGAGCTCCACTGTATTAGTTACTTTTTAAAATAGACGTGAGGACATTCCAGGGAAAACTTAGGGGAGGATGGGTTTAAATGGCTCTTGGTTTGAGGGTGCAGTTCGCTGTGGCAGGGAAGCCTTGGCAGCAGACTGTAGAGAAACTGGCTACACTGTGTGCAGTCAGGAGAGGTGAACGCTGGACTTGCGCTCATTTTCTCTTTTTTATACAGTCCGGAAACTCTAGCGCATGGGATGCTGCTGCCCACGTTCAAGGCATGGTCTTCCCTCTTTACCTAAACATTTTGGGAACACCCTCTTAGACACCCAGAGATATGGGTTTCCATGGCAATTCTAAACCCAGTCAAGAGACAATGGAAACTGTTGCACTACCCAATACCCTTTGAGGTTTCAGTCAGGTCAGGTCATGCTTCTCCTGTCTTAGCAATCATCAGCTCCTAAATGAAGCTCCTATGCTTAGCAAATGTATAGGCACAAATGAGGTGTGTGTGTGTGTGTGTGTGTGTGTGTGTGTGTGTGTGTAGATCTGCCTTGTATCTGTGAAAACACTCCTAGGAAATAACTGGCATCCATCGTTACACTGTAGTGTAAATTTAAACACTCTATGACATCTCTCCTGTGACACTGCATGTTATCTTTCCCATTCTAGTCATGGTACAAAGTCTTCTCCAAGTCCTCAGGGTTTATCTACGCCCTGAGTGTGGGTGTGTGTGGAAGGGCAGAGTCGGAGGTTCATTCTGCTCCCCGAACTTGCATGTTTTCCCCTTAGCCATCAACTTGCCATAGCTGCAGCTTCAGACGGCCTCATGGTTGAAAAAATATAAGGAACCAGCACCACCAAATGGCTAGAGAAGAAATACCTCCAAAGCTGTGCTGTGCTGATGAGTGTCTTGGTTCTGGTCATGTCAGCTGCCTTTGCATTATCACTGGGGAATACTTGAGGCAGCTATCTCATAAAGAGATGAGTTTATTAGCTCCATTGCCTTGGGGATTCAAGGTCCAAGATTTGAGAGTCTCACAGTGTGGGTTCTTGAGGATGTTCTGTGAGGATGGTGAAGAGCAGCAGTACATCAGATGGAACGGTTACAAATTGCATCAGATAGAATGGTTACAAATTATGGGTATCGGTGTATCAGATGGAATGGTTACAAATGGTGTATTAGATCTAATGCTACAGATGGCAGATGGCAGTGTATCACTGCAGGATTGCCCTTGGGATCAAATGTCTACCCCCCCTCCCCCCGCAACTGAGAAATTGCACAAGGAAGACAGGAGAGACAGGATCATACAACCTTGTTCCAGGGTGGGGGGATCAAGAATAAGCTTGGGAGCCAGCATGTAATCAGCTTTTGTCTTTTAAAAATCCAGTCATTTATTGCTACGGAAGGTTGTCATACAAATGCCTGTATATCCATCCCTGTTATGTATCAGGATGGTGGGGGCAGTCTTTCAACTGTACTTTCCCTCAGTTTGGTTTCTGTGTGCTAAGTGGGAAACCACTTCGTAAGTAAGGCACACTGATAATGTTCTTTTGTACAAGCGACAGCAGAGGGCATTTGAGGTGAGCATTTGCTACTCTCAGGCACACACTTGTGCCTACTCTGTTCTCCTTTCCCAAACTAGCTTGCGTATTTTATTTATTCAATAATTAACATGGCATTCTCAGAATTATGAGTTGTCTTGTGGGAACAAATGTTACCTTTGTGACTCAGTTGTGCAAGATTATCCCATCTGACGGTCAGCTAGCACTAGCGAAATGCTGTCACCTGCTGTCACCTCACATGGGATGATGAGGGAGCTGTTTTCTTCCTCTCCTATGCATGTGTCCTACCACTGAGCCACACTCCCTCTGCTTACCGCAGCGACTTGACATAGACAGTCCTCTTGGCATCTGGGAAGAAGTGGGATGGGAAACTGCCACTCTGTCTGGGATGACTTCTTGTGAGCAGAATGTCCTGGAGGCTAGCAGCTGGGCGTTTGTTCTGCTTCTCCAACTTCTCTTTCCTATAGGTCTGGAACAGTTCTGAACCTCAGGCAGGAGGTTCGGGTGGGAGGCGGGAAGGCTTGCGGAAGATCTGTCATATAGTATCCACTGAGCTCACAGTGAGGACTCAGGACCGCCCCAAGATGGAGTCTCTCTCCTCTTCTGCTTTCTCCTCTGGGATATTTTCTCTGACACACCACTTGCAAAGGCAGTGGTCCTTTTCAGGTGTTCTCTCTTCCTTCCCTTCCTCCATCACTCACTAATCTCTGTCATTATCTAATGGAACGATATACTAGACCACGGGGACACAGAAGTTATTAGAAATTCTGTCCTCAGAACACTTAAAATTAGTTGGTGGTCCTCACCTTCCGGGTCTCCTAGGCCCACACGGGACAAGGGCATCTTCAGATGGATTCACTACTTCTTCATTCATCTCTTAACTGGTTCACAAGTACCTACCGAGGATTTGGTGAGCCCTGATCCGGGTACTGCTTTTATGAATGAAGACAGGACTCTAGAGACATAGTTAATTTGTTTCTTTTTCACTTACTTGTAGTTTTAGATCTTGCAATGGATTTTTTTGGGTGGTGGTGGTGGTGGTGGTAGGGGAGATGGAAACAAATGGGAGTTGAGTCTTACTCAGGCAAGGTGCTATTTACTTAGAACGTGACACTATCCTCGCTGGTGGTCCGATAGGTTGTTTCATTAAAAAAAAAAAAGCTGTAGAAGTGGTTAGTGAAGCTCTCAGGATTTCTTTTTTTTTTTTTAAATTTATTTATTTATTATACATAAGTACACTGTAGTTGTCTTCAGACACACCAGAAGAGGGTGTCAGATCTCATTATGGATGGTTGTGAGCCACCATGTGGTTGCTGGGATTTGAACTCAGCACCTTTGGAAGAGCAGTCAGTGCTCTTAACCGCTGAGCCACCTCACCAGCCCCTCTTTTTCTTTTTTTTAAGTTGAAGGATATTTTATTGAACTTAATAAATGTTGTTTAAAACTCCATAGAAGCCCATACCATCACTTGGCGGAGTCATAGGTACCCGTGTGTTTATTTTGATTACTGTTTTGAACTTTCCATTAATACCTACATTTTGAGTAAATTTGTTTGATGTATTTTAATACTTATATATTTTAATATAAATTAATATGTACTTTTATCATAGATTATGTCATAAATTGAACAATTTAAGAATATTTTTATGAAACATTTTTCAAGTTGAACTTTAAGAATTAGTATTTTCTACAGTTTTTAGGAATTGTGTACAAACTCTGCCAATAGAATAGTTAAAATGTGTCTAAAATACTTTCATTACACAAGTTTAAAATTTAGATAAAATACTATAAACTACTATTTTTCTGATGAAAATGTCTATGTTTGTATTACCTACATTTATAGTTCATAACCAAATTGTCTGAGTTTGCAAATTATAGAGATGATTTTGACTCAGTATTTGAAGGTTTAGTTATCAATACTAAACCTTGAGCTTGAGCCAAGCATCAAGGTCCTATAGGTATATCTTCATAGCACAATGGAGCATGAAGTATGAAAATAATGCATGTTAAGAATCAATACCCAGTGCTCTCAGGATTTCCTAATGTACTAAGTGGGTCTTTTGGATGTCTCAAGCATCACCTGCTCTATTCTGGAGGTTTCCTAATATCCCGCCACTAGGGGGCAGGGCAGTGGAGAAAGAGAAAGTATTCTTGAGGCGACATGGAGTGGCAAGACCTCTTCTAGCACCTTTGCCCTCTACAACCCCTACCCTCGATGGAGCGGGAGAGTCTGGCTACAAGGTCAGTCTGGACTTCCGGCTCAGCATCCTCCTCAGAGCCGCCTTGACGTCCTTGTTTTTCAGGCTGTAGATGAGGGGATTTAGCAGCGGGGTCACCACACTGTACTGCAAAGACAACACTTGTTCCAAGGCTGAGCCGGATGCTGGAGTCATGTACCTTAGGAGGAATCACACAAAGGAGCGATGTGAACTCAGAACGAGGATCACACCAACACTCGCAGCTGTGGTCCATTCCACTCTCACTTAGCGCACAACCGGTATCTCAGGGTACCATCACCATGGCAACCGG
This sequence comes from Mus pahari, assembly GCF_900095145.1. Lineage (NCBI taxonomy): Eukaryota > Metazoa > Chordata > Mammalia > Rodentia > Muridae > Mus > Mus pahari. Next base: position 63,058,548 of record NC_034606.1, on the reverse strand, counting down.
TGAGCGCTCTCAATGCCAACTGTTCCCTAACTTCTCTTTGTGGTCAGGCTGGGTGTTAGTATGGAACCTCACTCCCACATTGGGAAGTCAGTCATTTCTGCCTTCACTTGCCTCCAAGAATGGGTGAGTTCACAGAGAGGAATCAGCCGAGAACAAGTTCTGTGTACTAAGGGGTTCAGGTGAGGAATGTACTAAAGCGTTTCTACCGCACTTCCAACTCTTCCAAGCATCTTGGCTTGTAGCCATGACAACAATACTACCTTTTTTCTATATTCACAACAATTCAGACACACTAGGTTCTCACTCAGTTTCTCACTCAGTTTCTTGCAAAACTACGAGTCTAGTTCACAATACTGCCATTGTTTCCCATATACATGGCTCTGAGGATTACTCTCACAATCCTAGCATGTTGTAGTCGTCATTGTAGTTATCATCATTATCAACATTTGTATATGAGTGTTTGCGTGCATATGTGTACATGCACCATGTGAATGACTGGTAGCTATGGAGGCCAGAAGAGGGTTCCTGGTCTCTTGGGACTGGAAGTAAGGATGGTTGTGATCCACCGGGTAGGTGCTGGGAACTGAACCTGGGTCCTCTGCAAGAGCAGCGTGTGCTCCTGACCACTGAGCCATCTCTTCAGTCCTGGCACATTATTTTTATAATGCCTGATGGAATACATTTTTTTTTTTAGTTTCATTTTTTCTTTGGCTTGAGAAGGAGCCCAAATCGGTGAATATAGTGAGAGATGAAAGTGGAATAAGCAGAACATATGACTTCAATTTAACATCCTGAGATGAAATCATCGGGCGTATCTAAGCATCCCTCGGGTTATTTCCCAAAGAAACATTATTACTTTTTTCAACGGCATTATCTTCATCGGGACAAATGTGACTTATCAAGAGTGCTTGCTCCTTATGGACTCTGTGGACTTAATTTTAAAGATATTCAGGGACATAGCTCAGTGGCTGAGAATATGGCTGCATTAATGAAGGGCTGTAGTTTAGTTCAGTGCACACAGGTCAGACAGCTCAGGACCATATGTAGAGGATCTAATGCCCTCATAAGGCCTCTGCACACATGTGGTGTGTGAATGCACACACACATACACACCCACATGCACACAGACACACGTGCATGCATACTCACAGATACACACCCACATATAGTCATACACACATACATACACATACACCCATACACACATACACATGCACACTCACACATACATATACACACACATAAACACACATATGTATACACAAACACAGACATACACATATACACATGCACACATGCACACATGCACATGCACACACACATTCACACCCATTTACAAATACAGACACAAACATACACACACATGCACATACACATACATTCATATATATATACACACATACACACATAACATACATGTACATACAAACAGACATACACATACACACATGCATACATGCACACTCACACACATATACATACTCATACACATATACAAACACATACATACATATGCATATTCACACACAGACACACTTATATATATACATACACACATATACACATGCATATGCATATACAAACACAGACACACATACATACACATGCATATTCACATACACACATATATTTACACACATACAAATACATACATTATACACACACAGACACAAGCAGTCTTAAAGGGAAAGGTATTCATCTGGCTGTAATTTTTAATCATCTATCTTTCTAATATTTCTGCGAAATAAGTAGGAGAAACCTTATTGCTGCTTTATGGTATCTGTGACATTTATCCCCAGGCTTGGGTGAGCTCTCCCATACATCCAGCTTTACCTTATCATTTCTCTCCCAGACACAGCAAAGGAGACAAACACTGGGCAGTGGATTCATGTCCAGCTCAGGAGCAGAAACGCAGGCATTATTTATCTGTCTCTTGGTAGGGAAAAGCTCCATGGTTAGAGATGCTTAGACTCGAGAAAGGGGAAGATTGTGGGATACTTAGCTGGGCCCACAGCCATCTTGTTTGGGGCTTTCTGATGAATGCTCTGTTCACTCTGCAAACTCAAGATTATATGCTAACATGGAGCCCGGCCACATCTGGAAGTTAGTGAACAGTTAGTGTCAAATAATCACAGTGTGGATGAACTTTCCCTAGCAGGAAAGAGAGCTGGTGTCTCCTTCAAAGATGCTAGACTTTTCTTCTTTGTCTAGCACTACATAAAAGTCTACCAAAGACTCTGAATTTCCCTTTGAGAACTCTCAAATCATAGAGTAATAAAGTATAAAAATGTTTAGTCTTTGTCTAAGCTCCTTTCTAGAACCGACAATTCATCCTTGGAAAAAAATGGACTCTTTCCTTTTTCTTTTGGAGAAAGGGTCTCACTGGGCCACCCAGGCTTTGAACTTGTGATCCTCTTGGTACTGGGGATTATAGGCTTGGGCCCCTATGTCTGGCTTATTGGATCTCCTCTCTCTCTCTCTCTCTCTCTCTCTCTCTCTCTCTCTCTCTCTCTCTCTCTCTCTCTCTCTCCCCTCTCCCTCCTTCCTTCCCTCCCTCCTTCCCTCCCTCCCTCCTTGTCTCTTTCCTTTCTCTCCCTCCTTCCCCTTTCGAAAACCTGCATAGCTGTATAGGAGCTCAAGCCTTTGGAATTCCTGGACAGAACTTCAGGATGGTTCTTTCCCTGCTGCATGGCAATGCTGTTCGATAGGTCAAGGGCAGTTAGGAGAGGGACGCTCAACAGTAGGAACTACCGCGTGACACACCTGAACACGCCTGAACCATAGAAGATGGTAACCACAAGGAAATGGGAAGAACACGTGGAGAAGATCTTGCTCCGACCTGTGGCCGAGTTGATGCCCAGGGCTGTCTTGATGATACGGCTGTAGGATCCCAGCAGGAGGGCGAGTGAACCAAAACCTAAGGTCGCCAAGGTGGTGAGGATGGAGGCAATAGTAGTGTGGGGGTCAGAGCAGACCAACAGGAGCACTGGAGGAAGTTCACAGGCAAAATTATGGATGATGTTCGGGCCACAGAAGTTCTCCTGAGCCAGCAGGAGGGTGTTAACCAAGCTGACGCTCATTCCTATGGCTCCAGATACAGCCACCATCCCAGAACATACCTTTCCATTCATAGTGACCACATACAACAGCGGGTGGCACACAGCCTGGAACCGGTCATAGGCCATGGCAGAAAGGAGGCAGGCTTCGGTGGCCCCAGAAAAGATGACCAGGGCGATCTGAATGAAACACCCAAGGAAGGATATGGCCTTCCGCTCAGAGGTAAGGTTCCTCAGCAACTTGGGCACAATGACGGAAGAGTAGAAAGCGTCCATGAAGGAGAGGTATCTCAGGAAGAAGTACATGGGGGTGCGAAGGTGGGCGTCGGAGCTGATTAGCATCAGCATCAGCAGGTTCCCCGCGAGGGTCAGGAGGTAAATCACCAAGAACAGTACGAAGAGCAGCACCTGGCTCCGAGGGTTGCTGGTTAGACCCAGGAGCACAAACTCAGAGACGTTTCTAACTTCCATGAAGCATTCAAGCCGAGGGACGAGTATCGAGAAGATTGCTCAGCTGTGCTGTGCCCTGTGCGCCCAGGATGGTGCGAGGGCCGGGCGGGGCGAGGGGATTGCCCGGATGTGGCTTTCCTTCTGTGTGGGATCCTCAGCTCTTTCTAGCTCAGAGCAGTGAGCTCCTGGCCAAAGGGGAGAAGGTGTGTGGAAAGCGTGTAGAGGAGACCTGGGAAGGCAGGGAAGGAGAAGGAGGGTTAGAAATCAGGAGAAAAAAATGGGAAGAAGCAAGCCGGGCGTGGTGGCGCGGGCCTTTAATCCCAGCACTCGGGAGGCAGAGGCAGGCGGATTTCTGAGTTCGAGGCCAGCCTGGTCTACA
>NC_034606.1:63048145-63054593 GCF_900095145.1 Mus pahari | reverse complement strand
AGTGAGTTCCAGGACAGCCAGGGCTATACAGAGAAACCCTGTCTCGAAAAAAGCAAAAACAAAAACAAAAACAACAACAACAAAAGAATGGGAAGAAGCTGAGGACAGACCCCAGGATGCTGAGAGGCGTTCTGCAGGATTGACTGGCACAGCAAATCCGCAGCAAACGTGTTGGCTGTCTGGATGGCAGACTATAATGATGTCTGAATAATCGCTGGAAGCGCTGTTGATACAGCACGAGGTACAAGCCCTCTCTCTGCCTTTATGGGTTTGTAAGTCACTTGAATTTTTCATAAAAAATATTTAGTAGAGTAAGTCAGATGGCTTAGCCAGCAAAGGTGCTTGATCACCAAGGCTGATGATCTGAGTTCCGTCCCTGGGACCCACGGGGTGGGAGGAGAGTGCCGACCCCTACATGTTATCCTCTGAGCTCCACATATGTGTGGTAGATACACGTACCACCTCCAATAAATGTAAGGGAATCATTTGGAAAACTAGATGGCTTCCAAGGTCCATTCCATTTTAGGCATCCTAAGAAAGACATGGTCTTTTTTGGGTGTGTTAACTACTGAATAGAAATCCCTGTCCCCCGGTATGCTACTCCAAGCAGAAGTGGCACGCAGTCTCATGGAAGCCCTCAAAACAGAGGTGAAGGATGTGCGTGTGCACCAGCCCTTCCAAAGCCTTCTAGTTTCAGCGAATCTACAATGTGCTTGGTTTTCACTGCACTCTCAGGGTTTAGCCCAAGACCTGAGATTCTCTGAGTTGGATATGGAAGAAGCCCTACCAAATTTAGACTGCTCAGTTTTTGAACATTACAGATATCATCTCCCCCAAAGGAGGAGGGGTAAATGGTATTTGGTAGAATGGACAAGGTTCAGTTGAGGCCAGAGGAAGGAAAAGAAGGTGCCTCTCTTCTCAAAAGATAGCTAAGGTTCCTAAGTGGGGGGGTCTGATCTCTCTCTCCTCATGACCACTCCCCTTCTGGGTTCCCTGACTGGGCAGCTTCAGAAGATAGATGTGAATAAGGTTCTATCCCTACCTGGATCCTGAGGTCCAAACCTGCTAAGTTCGGAGGAGGATGCGTGGAACACATCCTTTCCAACACTGCACAGAGGCACAGGTATGACTTGTTTTCTGTGGGCTTCCCTCGGCTCAGTCCTAGGGGATGCAGGCAAGGGACTTCTGGGAACTGAGCTCTTTAAGCTTTGGTGATGAGCCTTAGCCTTTAATGGCTGAACTGTCTCTCTAGCTCACAGGAGACATCTGAATAAGGCTTCATCCCCATAGTCTTTATGTCCAAGGGGAAGGGTAGTTTTCCAAAATTCCACTTATGGATAACAATGGCCAGAGGGACCTGGAGTCATTTTCAGACCTGAGAGGATGAAGGAAGTCCCTAGAGAGACCCTTAAGCAGGTCCGCTCTGATTCTGAATGGGTCCTCCTGGCTGACTTTCTTTGTGTTGCCCTTGTAGTGGGTTATGTCACACAAGAGGCCCCTGAGGCGGCCAGTATTCTGGTTTTAGTTTTATTAATATGTAAAAATATCATGGATATATGAGTAGGTTATAAGTATATTCATTGCATATATGCACAAAATTCTGAAAACACACACATGCACATGCATAGACACACAGACACATGAGCATGCACACGCACACATGCATGCGCGCATACACCAGCATACACACTCACACGCACACCCCTTTTTACCTTCTGTATCACCCAGCTCTGCTTACATATCTACTGTGCCTCCCGCCTTAGGTTCCTTCCCCAGAGGAAATGCATTTTTACTAACTATAATGTTACTGTATTATTCAGATATCTCTACAAATCTAATAAAATGTTTAGCTGACAAAAAAAAAATACCTCTGAACAAGTTGTTATAGTATTTTCAACTTAAACATTCTTTACATGGAACACATTTGCGACTTACTCAGATACGAAGTTTAAAGGGTTCAAAGCGTGGCCTCTTGCTCTTGAATTATTGTTCTAGCACACACACTTGCTCTCACATTTATAAATATGACCTGTGGAGTTTATTTAGTGTCGCTCATGTGTCCATGTGTTTAGGGCTGGTTGCTTGGGGTTGGCTTTCCTATCGGGGGCTCGTTCCTGGAGCAGACTGGTTAATTCCTCTCTCAGTGGTCATCTCTTGCTTGTGGTTCTTCATCTAGGGGCGGGGACTTGATTTCCCACCCTCAATGGCATGCCAATCGTTGTCACTTTTCAGGTTTTGTTTAGGTGGCCACATTGCTGAGATTTTGTGGGTACAGCTTCCCTGTCATGTATAGACACTGTCTCAAAGTAGATACCCTGGTCCTCTGGCTTCTGTGACCTCTCCACCCCTTATTCCATGGTGTCCCTTCAGAGTAGAGCGTGTTGTAGAAGTGTCAGTTGGTGTTGGGCACCCTATGTCCAGGCTTCTGTGGGTGTTGACCATTTGTATGTTTCTGTAGTGGCCTGTGCTTCAAAAAGAAGCTTCATGAGTTTGGGAAGTGGGGGCATGGGAGGGGCTAGAAGGGGAAGAGGGAGGGGGAAATGATGTAAATACAATACTCAAACTAAGTTCTCAAAAATAAGCTGGGCTATGTGTGTACACGCCTTTAATCCCAACACTTGGGAGGCAGAGACAGGCAGATCTCTGTGGATTTGAGGCTAGTCTGGTCTACATAGCAAGTTCCAGGACAGCCAGGACTACATAGAGAGACTGTTTTAGAAAATCACATGTGTGTGTGTGTGTGTGTGTGTGTGTGTGTGTGTGTGTATGTGTGTGTATATGTATATGAATGAAGTGGAAATTTCTGGTTTCTTTGGAAACTCAGTTGTGTCACGTGATGCTTTTCTGGAAGTTGTCTAGTGAGAGGATATTTTGCTGAAGCAGACACATGAGAGGGTACTCCATGTTTAGAAAAAAATATAAATATGACCCCACAGACAGTGAGAAGGCCCTCTTGCACTGCTGTGCCATGCAACACTTTGCTGGTCTAACCTTCGTAGAGAGAAATGCGCCAAAGAGCTTCTCATGGTATTGCACCCGAGTCTTGCTGCTTTGCCTAACTTGCACTGATCGGTGGGGCTTTGCAGTTTCTGCTGGACTGAGCAGCTGCCACTGATTCATGCTTGGTGTCGGCTGTTGGCTTGGACTGCTGGGATCCCGACTATGAAGAAAGCCCTGCAAAGAACTACTTCTAAACAGATCCACAACCTCCTTTCCCCATTAACCTCCTTCTGTTACCTCTGATTTGTGGGCTAGAAGAGAGGTTAAAGCATTTAAGAATCCTAATTGAATAGGTTTTGAAAAATCTAAGCCTATATGTATGTATGGATGCACATGCGAGTACACACACACACACACACACACACTCATCATATGAACTTGGAAGGGAGTAAGAGTGTGGGGGGATCGAAGAAGGAACTGAAGGGAAGGGGATGGGAAATAGACTTGATCAAAACACATTGTATGCATGTATGGAATTCTCAAGTAATAATATTTTTCTTTAACAACGACAACAACAACAACAAAAAAGCCCAAGCCATTCTGGCTCTGTTAAAAGGGAAGCTATATTGCAAATTACTGTCACAGTGGTTGACAAAGCAGATGGAAAGTAGCACTTAGCTGAAGAGATGGCTCAGAAGCGTGGGCATGGGGCTTTGGATCCCTAAACCCCAAGTAAAGCCCAGGTGGGCGTGACACTGGTCCGCCAGGTGGGCGTGGCACTGGGTGTGTATGGCAGCCCCTGTAATCCTGGCACTCAGAGCAGAAGAGGGAACCCTTGGGGCTACCGTAGCTTCATAAAAATGAGTCTGGTTGATTTTTCTCTTCCCTATTTTTTTTTTTTTTGTAGTAATCTTGGGTAATAGAGGAATGATCATCTTTCTGTAAGTTTGGTTGCATTTATTTGTAAAGCCTTTGCATTTGTTTGAGAAAAATAATCATTTTTAAAAAAATTTATCTTTTGAATGAGGGTCTCACTCTGCCTGCACCATGGCTGCCTGGATGCTGCCATGTTCCCGCCTTGATGATAATGGTCTGAACCTCTGAACGTGTAAGCCAGCCCCAATTAAATGTTGTCCTTATAAGAGTTGCCTTGGTCCTGGTATCTGTTCACAGCAGTAAAACCCTAGCTAAGACACATGGATATATCCCTAAAAGTAAATTGGAGGGTTGGAGAGATGGCTCAGTGGTTAAAGATCACTTGTTGCTCTTGCAGAGGACCCTAGTTCAGTTCCCAGCACCCATGTGACAGCTTATAATTGCCTGCAAGTTCAGAGTCAGGGGATCCGATGATCTCTTCCAGCGTCCACTGGCTTTAAGGAAGGTGATGCACATATTCATGTACAGACACAGCATCCATGCACATAAAATAAAAACGATCGACCTCCAGAAACCTTGAGGCATATACCACTCGTCCACCAGTCCCTTCTCAGCGTACGGACGTCCTTGAAGTCGGTTTTGTCCGTTTGTCTTATTCCTCTTACAGCTGCAGAATGTACAGAATAGTGCAAAGTCAATGAGTTCATTAGAAATAAATGCCCTTTCCTCTATCAATGAGTTCATTAGAAAGAAATGCCTTTTCTCCTAATAACAAACAATGCTGCAGTTAAATAGTTGTAAATGTCTTTTCTTCCTTTCCTTTTAAAAAAGATTTATTTATTTTATGTACATGTACACTGTAGCTGTCTTCAGACACACCAGAAGAGGGCATCGGATCCCACCACAGATGGTTGTGAGCCACCAGGTGGTTGCTGGGAATTGAACTCAGGACCTCTAGAAGAGCATTCAGTGCTCTTAACTGCTGAGCCATCTCTCTAGTTCATCAATGCCTTTTCTTGTTTCAGCATTTGTGCTGAATTAACTCTGGATTTGTAGTTCTGGAGACAAGCAACTAAAAAACAGATGGACCTCACCAAATTGCCTTTTAAGAGGATATGATTTTCTGTTTCACTTTGAACTTTCGGCTAAGTGTGGTATTAAAAAAACCTCCCTGACAACCTAAATTCTTTCGCATGATTTTTTCTGTGCCTTGGAGAGGCCAGTGAGAGAAACTTCAAGGCTCTTTGCAGCTTCCAGCTTATTAAGTAACGGCTCTTCTGGAAAGAAATCCCCAAAGCAAAACTAAAAGCCGCCAGTACCTGCATTAACCCTAACTCTGATTTGTAACTTGTAATTCTTACGAGGAATTGAGCTGTCTGGAATGGGGTCCCTGGAAGGCTAATTTGCATCAGTGGGAAGAACATGAGGTGATTCAAGGTGCAAGAGACATGGGGGAAGGTGTTCAGCCAGATCATAGGGTTTTCGGTGTGACTTAGGGTGCAGAGTGTCTGTCTGAGCTCCTCCTAACGCATAAGTAGGTCAGAGACATGTGCAACTGCAACGATGCCTACGGTAAGAACCACAGTGTGTAGGGAGGCAAAAGCCTTTCCTTTCTAATGCTCACCTACCTTAAGAAACAAGTTTATTGGCGGCTGGGGAGATGGCTCAGTGGTTAAGAGCACCAACCGCTCTTCCAAAGGTCCTGTGGGATGTTGTGTAGGAGCTTAGAAGATAATGCTGAGAACAGTGTAGAAGATGGCTTGTGAAATTTCAGAGGGAAGATTAAAGACTCTTATTAGGGCCATTGTTATTTTGATTGTGAAGATTCTGTGGGTTTTGGTTAGCTTAGGCTGAAGAGTCAGCTGTGATTAACAACCAGAACCACTAAGGCGAAAACTTTGCATTACTGGGACTATTGATGCTGGTTTGCCGGAGCTAAGAAATTAGCCGTGATTAAGAAGAGACCAGCATCACTGAGGTGAAACCTGGGAAGTGTTTTCTGAGAGCACAGAGGCTGTGTTCCAGAGATAGCCAAGGTTGCACCTTGTGCTGCAGCTGGGCTTGGTAATGTGTAAGAGTCACCCAGGCGGTACTGGTTTTGAAGGCATGAAGGGGTCATGCAGAGCAGCTGAGGCCATGGAGGCCATGGAAGGCCATTGGTGAAGGTGCAGCCTCAGTTGCAATTGATGGCCCAGGACTTGAAGGGGTCATGCAAAGGAGTTGAGGCTTGGCACATAAAGAGAGCCTATGAGAGGCTATTGGTGAAACCTAGATGCAGCAGAAGACAGCAGTGTGGAGGGAGGACACAAGTGAGGAGGGAGGGACCTGGGAGGGAAAGTTGATGGGGGAGGGGGGTTGGAGGGGAGGGGTAGAGGTGAACCTGATCTGGTGTTGGGTGAGGGAAAAGGACTGAAGCCCTGAGGGCCAGCAGAAAGAATGGAAACAGGTAACCTCAGGAAATAGGAGGTTGGGGGGACCCTCCAAATTCACCAGAGACCTGGGAGGTGAGAGACTCCCAGGACTCACAGGGAGGGACCTTAGATGAATCCCTGACAGTAGGGAGAGGGAACTTACAGAGCCCACCTCCAGCAGGAAGACAGGACATCAAGTGAGGGATGGGTTGCCATCCCAC
>NC_034606.1:63045424-63046625 GCF_900095145.1 Mus pahari | reverse complement strand
GAGTTCCAGGACAGCCAGGGCTACACAGAGAGATCCTGTCTCAAAACAAAACAAAACAACAAACAAACAAAAAACCAACCAACCAATAAAATCAAAAGTCCAGATGCCTTGTTTCAATCAACTGAAAATCAGGTAAATTTCCTAGATGTTTTGCATGATCTGTGGTCTCAGACATGGTCAAATGACCACTTCTTTAGTGGTACTCTTTCTTTTTCAAAGTTTGACTGATCATGGCAGTGCACAATGAAGCAGTATTTCACTAGACACGAGCCAGTTGAGTTGAATTAGGATAAACTGTTTTGGTGCAGAGGATTGTTGGAGGGCAGAAACCTTAGAAAGTGCAAATCTACAATGTCTAAAATATTAGCTATTAGCATCCCGAGACATGTCTAGTACGTACTCAGGAAGATAATTTTAAGTCAAACTGACTGATTTAAAATAGGAATTTAGAACTAAATAAGTTATTGGCGAACCTCTCAATGTAGTTGATACGGTATTTTCTCACAGGCTTATTTGTCATTGTCTGGATGTTGGTCATGTTGGTCGTAGGTGCTGCAGTAGAGAGAGAAGTTCACCAAGATGCTAAGCCTTCATTTTCTGAAGGAGCAGAGGCGCTGCCTTCTTGTAAAAGACTGACTCTGACCAGATCACTCCAGTGACTTATTTTCAGTCATTACACTGAATTAATTGGGGCTGGGAAAGGTTCCAGCTACTAAAGTTCTCTTGCCCTTGCTGCCTGGGAGACCAGGCGACCCACACAGATCTCAGTTGCCTTTGACTACGGCTAGCTAGAATCAAAAGTAAGAGCTCCAGGTTTGTTGGAGTGTCTTAGGACCAAGCAGGTACAAGCTCTCACCTAGCACCAGGTGCAGATTTTCCTTTTTTTTAAAAAATCAGATATTTTCTTTATTTACATTTCAAATGCTATCCTGAAAGTTCCCTATACCCTCCCTCTGCCCCTGCTCCCCTCCCCTCCCCCTCCCATTTCCTGGCCCTGGCATTCCCCTGTACTGGGGCATGTATAGTTTGCAAGACCAAGGGGCCTCTCTTCCCAGTGATGGCCGACTAGGCCATCTTCTGCTACATATGCAGCTAGAGACAAGAGCTCTGGGGGTACTGGTTAGTTCATATTGTTGTTCCACCTATAGGGTTGCAGCCCCCTTCAGCTCCTTGGGTACTTTCTCTAGCCCCTCCATTGGGG
>NC_034606.1:63034817-63045413 GCF_900095145.1 Mus pahari | reverse complement strand
GTGGTCAGAGTACTCTCCGCAGGCAAGCTCTCCTCTTGCAGGGAAGGTGCACAGAGTTCTGGCGTTCAGACCTGCCTCCTGGCTGAAGATATAGGTCTGAAATGGGGCCTGTCCCAGAAGATGTGTCGCCTCTGCAGTTGGCACACTCACCTGCGAAGACTAGTCTCTGAGGGACCCTGGACACAATATGGCTCCCTCACCTGCTCTGGCGGACAGAGCCCTCCCAGGTGGCCACCTCTCCTCTGCCAGGGAAGGTGCCTGGGTGTCCAGAGCCCTAAATGGGGTCTGTCCCAGAAGCTGTGTCGCTTCTGCTGTCCACACTCTCACCAGTGCGGACCGGAGACTGGGCGACCCGGAGCAAAGATGGTTCTGGACACCTCTCCTCTGGTGGGGAAGGTGCCTGGAAAACTGGGTCTGTCCAGCCGCAGATTTTCTAGAGAGACATTTCTTCAAGGTTCAAATAGTCTCAAAACAATTTCTCAGACTCGACTGATTGACCCAAATACAGCAAAGGCTTTGCTGAGACATTTCACTTAAAGCCAGACACAAAGTCTTTTCTATACATGTAACTTAAACTCAGGCATAAAGAGTTTACCATACCTATCACTACAAATCTGGAGATATTTTTGGTCACAGGTCTTGACTCAGTAGAGACCGTGGATGCTGATAAACTTACAATGCACAAGACTGTCCCCCATGCCAAGGAATTACCTTGGCTATGCCAAGTGATTGTTATTGATAATATTGTATTTTTATTTCCATTCAACTCCAGAATTTTTATTCCCTTCTTCATTTCAATAACTCATCATTTAATAGTGAATTTAAAAATGTCCATGAATTTTTGTATCTTATGTGCCTTGTTGCTGATTTCTGGGTTTAGTCCATTGTGGACAAACACGATACAAGAAGATGTTTTAATCTTCCTGTATTTGTTGAGATAAACACAGCATTTCAGCATTTCTTTAAAAATACATTTATTTTTAAAGAAGGGTTCATGGGCTGATGAAGTACGAGATGGCCTTCTTCATTTCGTCTGTTTTTTTTTTTTTTTTTTTTTTTTTTTTTATTTTTTTTTTTTTTTTTTTTTTTTTTTTTTTTAAATCTTCCTAATTTTTGTGTAAAGTCTATTTTACCAGATGTCACAATAGCAACACATGATTGCTTCCCAGTTCCATTCCAGTTAAAGGCCTTTCACCTTTGTAATTATGATATTGCTATGGAATCAAAATTATTCTAGACAAACTAAAAGGAATAAGAAACAAAGGTTGTGATGTGTGTGTGTGTGTGTGTGTGTGTGTGTGTGTTGTGTATTGTGTGTTGTGTGTGTGTAGCAGAAAAGAGCAGCCGATCCAACCAAGTACAGCTCTGGTCATGAGAACACAATTTTACATCACTCACCTGCTCCAGAAGGGCAGTCTTGTCTCAGACTCCCAGTGTGGCAATGAGAAACACAAATGGAAAAGTCCAGTCACCACAGTGAAGGCCATAGAGTATGAGTGCTTGGTTCAAGAACCTGTCAGGGGCCTGAGGTGGCAGTGCACACCTTTGATCACAGCGCTTGGCAGGCAGAGGCAGGTGACCTCTGGGGGTTTGAGGTTAGCCTGGTCTGCATAGTTCTAGGGCAGCCAGGGCTATGGAGAGAAACCCTGTCTCCAAAACCAAGCAAGCAAGCAAATAAAAACAAAGACAAAAAAAGAAAAAGAAAAAGAAATAGGAAACCAAAAACCAAAAACCAAACCCAAAACCCCAACCCCCAAAACTAACAACAACAACTCCAAACCAAAACTCCAGTTAACCAACCAACCAAAAAAACCAAACCAAACCAAACCAAACCAAAAACAAAACAAAACAACACAAAACAAAAAAAAAACAAACCACCAAACCTCCCAAACCATACGCCTCCCACTCCCAACACTGGAAGGGATTAGGAACGAGGACTGTTCACCTTAGTCCCAGAGGTCTCAAGGAGACCGCCTCTCATCACCAATGTATTATAAAGGCTCCAATATAGCAACAGTCAAACCCTAAGAGATGTATGGGAAATGGTGTGGGCGATGCACATGGGGCCTTCATGTCTCTCAGTATGAGTTGCTCTCCCTGAACCTCGATGTGTTCACCAACCCAGGACCTCTCTGTTCAAGCATTTTTGTTGTCGTTGTTGCTTTTTGTTTTTTTTTGTTTTTGTTTTTTAAAACAACAGCATACATTTTATTCATCCATCCGTTGGAAGTTCTATACATGCATACGATGTATTTTGACTGTATTCACCCTCCCTGTCCCCCTCTAGCTCCCTCCCTCTCCCCCTCCAGCTCCTCCTGGATCCCTTCCTCCATGTCCCTTCTCCTCAGCTTTATGTTCTCCTCTTTTTAAACACAACTCATCGAATCCAGTCAGTGCCGCCCCTATATTCGTGGGTGTGGGGCTGCGAGTTCATGAGTGGAACGTCTTGCTACGTCTAGAAGATTCTGTTTTGCCCTGGTCCTCACAGACTTCTGGCTCTTACAGTCTCCCCCACACCCCCCCGCTCCGTCTTCATAGATGTTCTCTGGGTCTTTGGAGGAGGCTCTTTGATGTAGATGTCCCACTGATGGCTGAGAACTCCACTGATACTTTGTCTCTGTATTTGACCAGTTGTGAATCTTTGTATCAACAGCTGTGCAGATGCTCCTCTAATGAGGACTAGTGCTGCATTCAGCAGTAGGTTTAGAGATACCCCTTTAAAAGACAGTTCCATACTATGTTCAACTAGCAAAATAATATTGGTAGGTTCACTTCTAGGACCTGTGAGTTCCATAGCTATGGATCCTTGGCCAGGTTTAAAGTACCAGGTGTGGCCCTCCTCCTGTCATGTGGGCCTTAGAACCAACCAGAAAGTGGTCAGTCACCTCTATAACATCCATGCCTCTATTGGACCTGTGGCATGTCTTTTCAAGGCGTGTGTTAGTTTTCAGGATTCACACTTTGGCACTCCACTCCACAGCACAGAGCTCCTAAAACGCTTAAGTATTTCCTGATAGGAATGTTCTTTTTAGTGTTCACTGGCAATCTGCTTTCTACTCTACCTAGGGTTATGCTAATGTAGTCTAGAGTTCCTAGACAGCTTCAGGATGAGAAGTGCTCATCAGAAAGACCCAATGTGTGGCGGGAGGGTAGAGACTTTCATCCCTGAAGATGTCTGGAGATGAGGTTTTATCCACTCTTCAGTATTGACTGCCTACCAGAATTTGATGGGAAGACCCTGTTGCTGAAGACACTACACACTTTGGTCCCAGGATGTAGAGAAATGAAGCTGTTTGTTATACTGACCTGAAGGCTTCCTCCCTGAAGGCTGGCATTCACCAGTACCAGATGATGCTACGCAGGCTGCTGGGGAGAAACGCATCAAGATGGAATGGCAGCACAGCTTTGATTTGATTATCTGATGGCTAGTGGAGTTGAACATTTTTCATTTCTATTGGCTATTTGTATTTCATCTTTTGGAACTGATCATTTCATTAGCTTATTTAATCAATTGGGTTGCTTTTGTGTGTTCTTTGTATATTCTAGATATTAATCCTCTGTCAAATGTATAGCTACCAAAGATTTTTCTCCTATTTGTAGGCTCCGTATTTACCTGGCCATTTCTGCACAGAAACCTTTTTATTTTAAGAGGTCTTACTTGTCAATTGTTGGCCTTATTTTTTGAGTGACTGGAGTCTTTTTCAGAAAGTCTGTGTTTATATCTTGGGTTTTTTTTTTTTTTTTTTTTTTTGAGACAGGGTTTCAGGGTTTCTCTGTGTAGCCCTGGCTGTCCTGGAACTCACTCTATAGACCAGGCTGGCCTCAAACTCAGAAATCCGCCTGCGTCTGCCTCCCAAGTTCTGGGATTAAAGGCGTGCACCACCACTGCCCAGCCATATCTTGGGGTCTTAAAGTATTTTTCCCTCTATAAGTTTCAGATTGTGTGTATGCATTTGTGTGTTAATGTGTGCATATGTGTTTGTGTGTGTGTTTGTGTATATGTGTGCATGTGTATGTAACTCTGTGTGTATGTGTATATGTGTTTGTGTGTATGTGTGTGTGCATATGTGTTTGTGTGTGTATGAGTATGTGTGTGTGCATGTGTGTTTGTGTGTGTGTGTATGTATGTGAGCACATAACCTTCTTCCTCAGACAATCTTAAATGTCATTCCTCATTGTGTACCATTTTTCCTGGTGTTTTGAAAGGGGATTTCTCACTAGGACCTGGGATTTGCTATAAGTTGGGATGATTATGCAGTGAGCCCCAGGGATCCACCTGCCATTGTCTCCCCATCACGTCTATTACTATCATGCTAGGACTTTCATGTGAGTGTGGGTACCTGGGTATCCATGCTTTACCAACTAAGCTACCTCTCCAGCCCTGTGCCAGGTCCTACACTGAGGTCTTTATCCATTTGGACTTTATTCTTGTGGAGGGAGAGATATGGGGGTCTAGCTTCATTCTACACAGGGTCTAACCTCATTCTTCTTCAGAAGGGTATCCAGTTCTCTCGGTATCATTTGCTGAAAAGGCTGTCTTCTATCTAGTATACATCCTTGGAATTTCTGTAAAGGACTAGGAGGCTGCAGCTGTGCGGTCGCATCCCAGCCTTCTATTATAGTTCACAGATTTGTGTTTGTGCCAACACCATTCTGCCTTCACTACCGTGGCTCTATAGTTTATGTTGAAATCATGACTGCTGACTCCCCAAGCCTTATATTTTTTCTGCTCAGGGTTTCTTCAGATCCCTTGGTACTTTTGTGTTTTAACGTTAATATTAAGAGAACTTAAAGGGAGGGATATATATATATATATATATATCCCTTTAAGTATATATATATATATCTAAGTAGTACTAAGGATATTTGAAAAAGCCATGGTAAAACTTAAATAAGCTTATTTAAAATTCATATCTTTATATGTATATGTAAATACAATATAATATCTATGTGTACACAAAAATTTACGCACACACATTGTTTAGATGGAATTATGTCACATGGGTGATGGTGTTTATGAAAGAGCCATAGATTGTCTGACCAAAACCCCAGTGGCCCACGTGGGAAACCTCTCTTCTTTAAGTTGTTAGTCATTGCAGTGGATGTGGGGTTCAAGGGACTCCCAAGACAGTGAAGGCTACAGCCACTGACCTTGTTTGCTTCCGAGAACTTGGAAGTAAGACCTTATTGCTGAAGACACCACATACTTTGGACAGAAGACTCGGAGGAGCTGACCTGGAACTGTCTGAGTGTGTGCTACCCATGGCTAGTCTGGAACTGTCTGAGTGTGTGCTATCCATGGCTAGTCTGGAACTGTCTGAGTGTGTGCTACCCATGGCTGGTCTGGAACTGTCTGAGTGTGTGCTANCTGAGTGTGTGCTACCCATGGCTGGTCTGGAACTGTCTGAGTGTGTGCTACCCATGGCTGGTCTGGAACTGTCTGAGTGTGTGCTATCCATGGCTAGTCTGGAACTGTCTGAGTGTGTACTATCCATGGCTGGGAGATCATGAATCCTAAGGGAGGATTCCACCTGTCATTTTCTTAAACCAATATAATTTTGAAATACTTACATGACTATGTCCATGTCCCAGACTCATGGAAGGCTCACGGGACAGGCAAAGCCTTCCTCTGGTCCAAGTACAGACATAATGAATTATTGACCTTAAGCTAAAACTGGTGTGTGCAGAAACTATGAGCCACCGACCCTTCCTCCTGGCTGGTTGCAGCCTGAAGTTGCTCCTTGTAGAGGTATTCAGATGTATAAAACTCTTTAGGTTTCTAGGCTGTTGCTGGCATATCTCCATCAAAGTGCATGGCCCTCCTGATCTCAGCTTTTCTGTATGTCTGTGTCCTAGTTAGGGTTACTAGTTCTGTGATAAAACATCGTGACCAAAGAAACTTGGAGAGAAAGAGTTTATTTCATCTTATACTTCCAGTCTATCAATGAGGGAAGTCAGGGCAGGAACTCAAACAGGGCAGCAGCGAATTCAGAGGCCATGGAGGGATGCTGCTTACTGGCTTGCTCCTCATAGCTTACTCAGCCTGCTGTGGACCATCAGCCTAAGTATGGTACCACTCACAATGGGCTGGGCCTTCCTCATCAACTGCTAATTAAGAAAATACCCTACATCTGGATCTAATAGAGATATTTTCTCAATTGAGGTTCCCTCTTTTCAGATATCTCTAGCTTGTGTCAAGGTAATATAAATGTAGACAGCACAATGGACCCCTTGTCACATCACTGTTCAGCCATAGCATTTCCTTTATTGTTCATCCCCAAGGTCACACATTACATCAACATTGACATGAATATTACAAAATTTTAAAGCCCCACAGTCTTTAAAATTTTAAACACTTAAAAATGCAATATCTGTAAAGTCCAAAGTCTCTAAACTACGGGTTCCTGTAAAATCAGAAATTAAATACTTTCTTACTTGGAGAAAGGCAAGAAGCAGGACACAGTTACAGTCTGAACAAAGCAAAACAAGACTCCAAAAGTGTAAAGAAATCAATGTCCACTCAGGATCTTCTGGACTCCTCCAAGGGGCTTGCTTCTGTGGTTCTGTCCTCTGGAGCACACACAGTTTGTCTTCCAGGCACCAGCTGGCTCCACTCCATGCTGTTCTTGGTGGCCATCACATGGTACTGGCACCCCCAATACACTGGAGTATTCTGCTGCAACTGGGCTGCACGTTCACCAAGAGCCTCTCCTGGACCTCTCTTCACGGTGCTTCAGTTTCTCTTGATAATCTCTTCAGTTCTGGAGCTTCAACTGATACCGAGGCTGCGCCTTCACCCGTGGCTTCTCGGCCTCTCACAGTGCCAAGCCTCAGCTGCTTTCCATGACCCCTTCATGCCTTTAAAGCCAGTACCACCTGGGTGACTTTTATATTCTCAACCTTGGCTGCCTCTGGAACACAGCTTGTGTGTACCAACCCTGAGGCATGTTCCCAGAAGGCCTGGGATGCTGATCTCTTCTTAATCATAGCCAGTTCTTCAACTCCATGCAACCAGCATCCATTGTCCCAGCAAAGCAAAGGTCTTACTTTAGAGGTTCTGGTCTCTTGTTAATCCCAGCAGATCAGACCACAGACTCTTCACACAAATGTCCCTGTAGAGTCTGCTCCCTCTGAAACTCCACAAGCTGGGTCCCTGTCTCCTGCACTGCTCTTAATCGTTTCCCAAGCTCCCACAAAACAGCCCACTGAGCTCTCAACCCTCAATGGCTTTTCTAGCCCAAAGTGTTAAAGTCCTTGCATAACCCCCCCCCCCCGAAGCAAGATGGTCAGGTCTGTCACAGCAACACCCCATGGGCATGGTACCAATTTCTGTCCTAGTTAGGGTTCCTATTGCTCCGATGAAACACCATGACCAAACTTGGGGGAAAAGGGCCTATTTCAGCTTATACTTCCAGGTAACAGTCTTATTACTGAAGGAAGTCGACGGGGCAGGATCTCGGAGGCTGGAGCTGATGCAGAGGCCGTGGACGGTGCTGCTCACTGACGTGCTTCTCATGGCTTGCTCAGCCTGCTTTTATGTAGCACCCAGGACCACCAGCCCAGGGATGGGATCACCTCCAATGGGCTGGGACCTCCCCCATTGATCACTAATTAAGAAAATGCCTTACAGCTCTAGGTAATTTCTCAATTGTGGTGCCCTCCTTTCAGGTAACTCTTAGCTTGGGTCAAGTTGACATAAAACTAATCAGCACAGTGTGTCTGTGTGTCTGTATGTCTGTCTTTGGTTTCTACATTCCCCTGTCACCCACTTAGGTCAGTCCCTAAGCCATGCAGAGCACAGAAATTCAAACTGGACAGAGTGCAGAGACAGCATGGGATGACCAGCCCCAAATAATACATCTACAATGTAACCCCTATACTGGAGGCTCAGGGAGCACTGGGGACAAGGGAGAGAAAGGATTGTCAGAGCCAGAGGACCTGGATGCCTGCTGTGAAGTAAGGTGTTCCGGACATGACTGGGATGCTGCACTCGTGAAATCCCAGCAGTATGTCACCTAAACCAGATCTGCATAATGATGACACCAGTTAACATATTAACACTATAGGGGCAATGTCATAAGGTCCTACCCGTAGATCAAGAGCTATAAGCAATCAATGGCTGCTGAGGAGAAAGAATCCATTTTCTCCAGAGATGGAACCCCCTGATAAGTGGTCAGCCCTAATCACATCAACACACGAGTAACACTAAATGAAGTTGTGTGTTTTATAACACATGTTCACATACATGTATATGCATGCACACAACACACACATATATACACATACACACACATACACACACACACATGTACACACACATGAAGGAGGTCAGGGCAGGAGCTCAAGCAGGGAAGGATCTTGGAGACAAGCTGATGCAGAGGCAATGGAGGGGTGCGCCTTACTGACGTGCTCCTCATGGCTCACACAGCCTGCTTCTGTATAGCACCCAGACCCCCATCCCACCAATAGTAACTAAAGAAGATAAGGTCATGAAATTCAGATTAGGGACGTGGGAGGAGTTGGAGGGAGAGAGGAGGGATAGAAATGATATAAATTCAATATCAAATTCTTAATAAAGTAAATTAAAAATACATGAATTTGGGGATGGGATGGTGGGTATGGATGTTGGAGAAGTTAGAAGAGAGAGTAAGGGTGAATGTGATCTGAAAACATCAGATGAACTCAAAAATTAATAGAGATATTTTAAAAATAAGGCATCAATTTAAGGGTTATAACTCTCAGCTGTGTAACTTAGGAAGAAAGTTGTAGAAATGTTAGAGAACAAAGCAAAGAAAAGACAGGTTGTATATTATCTATTTAAATACAGTTTAATATACTTTTTTATTGTTAGCCAGGGAGAGCAGTGTAGGCCTCCCCTTTAAGTCAGTGGTCTAAAAACGCTTGGCCACATTGAATCATCCTGCCACTCCGGGCCTTTGCAGTCACTCCAAGTATCGCAGGCACTTCCCTAATGTCCTTTTCACAGCGGCCTTTACCTCCTGGTTCTTCAGGCTATAGATGAGGGGATTCAGCATGGGTGTGACTGCGCTGTATTGCAAGGAAGAGAGCAAATCCAGAGAAGAACCAGATGTGGGCATAAGATAACGAATCAAGCCCGACCCAAAAAACAGGACCACGGCTATGAGGTGAGAAGAGCAGGTGTTAAACGCCTTGCTTCTCCCCGTGGTGGATTCCATGCTAAGCACGGTGGATACAATGCGGGCGTAAGAAAGGAAGATTGGCAGAAAGGTCCCCAGCCCGTGCAGCAGGGTGGAGCAGATCAAGATGTCGACGTTGATGGAGATATCTGAGCAAGACAGAGGAAAGAGAGAGGGCAGCTCACAGGTGTAGTGGTGTATGGTGTAGGCCTCGCAGAAGTCCAGGTTCACAGCCAAGAGCACAATGACTAACGAACTGAGAGAGGCCAGGCCCCAGGAGAGCAGAACCAGCTTCAGACAGAGTTCGTTGCTCATCATCTGCCCATAGAGCAGCGGGTGGCAGACAGCCGCATAGCGGTCATACGCCATCATCGAAAGAAGAAAGGCTTCGGTTCCCGCAGTGATGAACACGAAGAAGACCTGAGCCAGACAGCCCTCTACTGAGATGGTTTTCTTTGCTGACAGGAGGTCCTTCAGCAGCTTCGGTACCGTGACCGATGAGAAGCAGAGATCCAGGAAGGACAAGTTACTTAGGAAGAAGTACATGGGCGTGTGGAGGTGGGAGTCAGCCATGATCACCAGCAGCATCGTCAGGTTCCCCGTCATGGTGAGGATGTAAATCCCCAGGAACAGAGCGAAAAGTAGAGCCTGGGTCAGGGGGTCGTCAGAGAGCCCGGTGAGAACGAACTCCGTGATGACGCTGTGGTTGCTCCAGGCCATTTGTGGATGGCACGTCCTTGGGATAAAGTAGAAAGAGATGACATCTCTAATGATTGTGACCATGTCCTTTGGGGTCCCTCCACTTTGTCTGGACTCCGCCCTGGCTGCCCTCACCTGTATCTCTGTGGAAGTGTCAGATCTTGTTAGGTCATCGTTGATTTCCGGTCACAGCGTTCACAAGCAATGCTATCTGCTCCTCACCAGCATTTACAGGAAAAGCGAGTGTCCCTGCATACACTGTTTACTCAGAGGCTTAGCGCCTACTGCACTCTTTATGGCTCAGAAACTAAAGATGTGTAGCGCATACTTGCAGAGACTATTCTCTGTCTGTCTCTGTCTGTCTGTCTGTCTGTCTCTGTCTCTCTCTTTGTCTCTGACTGTCTCTGTCTCTCCTTTGTTCAAAGTCACTCAGTGTCTCCTTGCCAAGGCCAACTCCATTAAGTAGAGTGGACACAGTGCCTAGGGTCATGACCTCACGGTGGCAGGTGAAAATTTATTTCTATAAGATTAGAGGAAGATGGGTGTGGTGGCGAAGACTTAGATCTCAGCACTTTAGAAGCTAAGGCAGGAGGATCGCTATGAGTTCCTGGCCACTTTGGGCTAATCTCAGGTAGGAAATAAAAAGTCACCTCAAAAAAAAAAAAAAAAAAAAAAAAAAAGGAAGGAAATGAAGAAAATATCTAATAAAAAAAAAAAAAAAAAAAAAAAAAAAAAAAAG
>NC_034606.1:63010143-63034756 GCF_900095145.1 Mus pahari | reverse complement strand
AAGAAAGGAAGAAAGGAAGAAAGGAAGAAAGAAAGAAAAGAAACCATGGGTATAATGAGACTACTTTTAGTTATCTTTATGACAGTGTAGTAATGAAGTATAAATTAAGTTTTTATGCAAAAGCAGCTGGTGTGTACGGAAGTCCCAGTGACCTCATAGACAGCACACTTCATTTCCCGTCACTGTCTCGGCTGGTTTCAAAGACAATCTGAATCTGTGAGAATAGCTAGACACTTCTTACCCTAGGAAACAGAGTTCCCCCACCTAAACTTTTCCTGTGAGAATTCTGATACCTAAGGATATTTTTGTAATGTCAGCATGGCAACTTGTAAAAGAACAATAAATTAATGACACAATTTTCCTTTGGTTGTCAACTTAATGTCTAGCTTGTATCACAGTGATGAGCTATGATTTCTTACTGTGATATGCGTCCACCTTTAATCTTTTGGCCATTTTGCTTATTTTTGATGTAAAGAGATTTGCTTTTTTTCCTCTGCCATTGTTTGCATTTCCTGCCACTTTAAATACATCCTCCTTTTAATTTTATGAATCTAAACTTCCATGGGTTTCTCAACGTCACCTAAAAAGACTACTTAAAAAAAAAAAATAGCCTACCTTAGTGACTTCCTTTTTCAGCCCACAATTTTTCTTGCTTTAGTCTTAGCCTGAACTGTGCTTTCCCTTCCTGTGGCAAACATGTATTTCTGTTTCCGTCTTTAGACTGTGATACAGACCATCATATAACAACATTCTCAAAGCATCGAGCTCTTTCAGCATCAACAGGCACTCGTTCCGTGCCATTTCAGACCAGACCCGTCATGCTGCTCTGGAAGCCCCCACTTTGTGCCCCTCGACAGCACGGACGCCCAGCAGAAGTCTCGCTAATCTTGTCAAATCTCCTGAATGTTAAGGATGCCCTTCTCAACAGAGCGCATCCTGCAAACCACCGAACACCCTCTGATGCCCTCTGCTTTGGAGAGGATTCAAAGGTACAGCCATTAGCTCAGGGTACTGCTTACCTTCATGGTGTCAATATTATTCTTTTATGATCTGCCACATCATCATGAAAATTTTATTATTTTCTCTTAAACCTTTCTTATGTAAACTTTGTGTCCATGTGGGCCAAAGTACACTGCTCATGGTAACAGTGATACTAAAAATAACTTAAACCCGATTATGGACTGTGTAAGTAAGTCATTGTCCTGGGTGAGCTCCTGCTCACTTGCCCCTTGTAATCTAATTTACCAATATTTCATTTCTGTTTTGTTTCTGTAATCAGTTTCTATGGTAGGCTTCTGCTTAAAAAAAAAAAAAAAGTTTTGTTGTTTATCAGGTTGCTGTGGTTGCAACACTTACATCCTTGCCAGGAATCTTTAAACGGGAAGAAGCTTGCTTCTGATATATTAACAATTCTACCAACCCAGGTTCCAGCCCCTGTTAGATTCAAGTCTAGGTCACCTATGCGCCTGAACAAACACCTACCTTTGTGGTCGGGGAGGTTGGGAGCTCAGAGCCAATGACGGGGAAACACAGGCAGCTGGAGAAGCTACTTCTGAAGGTTCTGTAGAAATGAAAGCAAATGCCTTGAAAGCTACATAATCTAGTCAAGTGGGAGATGTTTTCTGCAAAGACTGGGATATTTCAAAGTGTCTGCACATAAAGCTAGCCTGAAAATCTCTTCTGTTCGGTTTCTTGTTAAAAGGGGCCTCAGTGTAGGATAGGAGCATCAGGCTCTTGGGTGAAGAACGCTGGGGTACCCCGGGGGACCTTTCCCATCCATCTCTGTATCTACATTTTGTATGAGATCGAAGCTACTTCTCTCCTTTGATTTTTCAAGTTATCACAAGGATGTGAGAGAAAAAGTGGCTTTTCTCACACTCGCTGCTTTTAGACATTATTGGAACAAAGAAGTGAGCGAGGGCTAGGTGTGGAAGGTGAGCCACAAGAAGATGGAGAGAGGGTCCTGGAGAGGAGGGCTAACGTTTGGACTGTGGGGACATGGGGAATTAGCATGGGGGTGGACAGCTGGCGGCAGGAAGGCTTGTTTTCTGAGTTGTTCTCTTCTGCACACACTCACACTATTTGTGGTGTGCCTGTGGCGAGCATATTTGAGGGTAGTTTCAGTAACAGCAAAGGTTTAGTGTAGTTTCCTTACTAGGAGATCTGGGCAAACTGGGATATGCGTGGCTCCAACAGCTGAGCATCCATTTCTATACATTTACTGCATTGTGAGGGTCTGCTTTCTTTAATCTTTGCACATTCTGGAGTGAAAGGGTTTATGCCCAGTCTTTAAGGTGTTACTGTCCTCAGTGGGCAGCAGGGAGTAAATAAAGACCTTTCTGATAAGGTGTTTAAGGCAGAGGGTATAAATAGACATTTAGGAAACACGGGGTCACGTGGGTCCTATGCGGAAGAGATGGTCTGCCAGGGTTTGGCAGTGTTCATCTGTAGCTCAGGCATGAAGGATGCTCAGAGGAAGAACAGGGTGAACTGAATGAAGTATAAAGTCATAACGGAGGGGGGCACAAAAGGGGGGCAGTTAGCAGCAGAATTAAAACATAGAAAATACTACAAGGCACAGGGAGATGAGATATTGTCCCCTTACCATCCTCTTGGCGTCTCTTGGAGGAAGTAGCTGCGCGTACTCTGTCTTCCTCATCATGATAGACATTTCGCGGGGGGGGGGGGAATATTCGTATGACGTAATCCCAATCACGGCTGTTTAAAAGACAGGCTCTCACTTTGATCTCAAGTGAGCACAAGACGCTAGAGAAATATAAACTCACGAACTGTTGGTTACCTCACAGAACCATGGTCGTTCTGAGCATCTCAACCTACAGTGGCACTCTGTGTCACAGGACCCTGGAGGGGAAGACAAAGGTGCTGTCTGTGGAGCCGCCTGTATCTGGAACAATAGGCACGCATCTCTCGCAAGCCTTCTCCAGCGGTGTCGGGTGCCCCACCTGACTTAATCTGTGACTTTGAATATTCTTGGAGAAGTACTATTTAAGGAAAAAAAAAAAAGATTCCCCCGAACAGAACCAATGAGAAGGCTCTCTGTGCTTAGGCAGGTACCCGAGGGAAACTGGGCCAGAGGCAGGTTCCCTGAAGTCTGAGCCCAAAGCCAAGCTTGGCTTCCAGTTTCCTGAGAAGTTGGGTTTGGAGGCACAGGGGACAACCCACAGGGCGATATTTGAACCTATGAGCTAAGACAATTATTTAAAGCCTAGAAGTCAAGTCTTATTAGACTGGGGGTGGGCTGGAGAAAGGGAGGCAAGGAAAGGACATAAAGAAAAAGACTCAGCTGGAAAAGGGGCATTTTCTTCATGGCAGCTGGGGTCAGAGTACCCGATGGCCATCAAGGGCATCAAGAGCTGTGTCAGGCTACAGATCCCATATCATTTTCCAGTGCACACCGAGTTTGCTGTACTATTTAATTATTTATTTTTGAATAAGAGTCTCAAGTGTCCCAGGATGGCCTTGAACTCACTATGTTCAAGGATGTCCTTGAGCTTTGGGATGATAGGCGTGTGGCGCCATGCCTTATGAGGCATAGGGGACAGCGCCCAGGGCTTTGTTAATGTTGGCAAGCATTGTGCCAGCTGAACCTCAGCCCCCCAAAGTCTTTATTTTTCTGTCCTGAAAAAGTTATTGACTCTTGAATTTCATTTCAATTATATGATGCATTTTTAAAAAATCACTCAGAATTCATAGTTTTAAAATGTAAATTTATTTTTAATTTCTACTTTATGGGTACAGGCATTTTGCCTGCATGTATAACTGTGCACTAATTCCATGTTTGGTGCCCAAGAAGGCCAGAAGAGGGTGTTGGATCTGAGGCTACGGACTTGTGGTGCTGGGAATTGAACCCACGCTCATGAGGACAGCCAGTACTCTAACCATTGAGCATCTCTCCAGTTCCACATGGAATGTATTTTTAAGTTTGTCAAGCAGGAATAATTCTTGCCTAAAAGCATCCTTGGGTTGAAAGGTATCTAAGATAAGCTTTTTACTATTTGATCAGGAAAGACTCAGTAGTGTCTTAATGGAGTTAATATATAGGTAACCAACACAGAGCAGAAGTCAGTCAATAAAGCATCCGCTTACTCATCTTTTTCTTCAGTGAGAGGTGAGGACCAGGCACAATGAGAGACAGGATTTCAGGACAAACAAGTCATGGCCTTAAAACCATAAAGCTCTCTTATGTGCAAATAAGCTTCATTTATTTATTTATTTATTTGTTTACTTACTTAGTTCTTTCTTTGAAGTTTACTTAATACAACAAATTTTCCAGCTTCACTGAGGTGGCTGACCACCTCCATCACCAAAGCCGCCTCTAAACTGGAACTCAGTTTACTGAGCCAGCCCCAGCTTCAGCTTTCTGGTCAGCTCCAGGGGGTGCAGCACTCCTTCTGTGGGTGTCTCTGTCTGTCTCCCCTCTTGGGACTCTTGCAGGTCGCTCACCCTCTGGACCCTTGGACAGTGGCCTGCCAGTCTCTGGCAGGCTGCCATGAAGGGTGGCAGGCGTGATCTCCAGAGGTGGGTGCAGGCCATGTCAGAGATACTGGATTCCCTCATTCGTACGGTTCCGGTAGAAATGTCTCCAGGCAAACTGCTCCTTCAGGTAGCCTCAAGACTTGAGACTGCATGGCTTTTATTACATGAAGGTTATGCATGTTCTTGTCTGCCAGCTTGGGGTGTTTTGGCACGTGGACATCTTTCTTGGCAACCATCACGCCTTCCTTAAAAAGGAGTTCATAGATGGCAATCTTGTTCTTCTTAGGCATCAAGACCACAGAAGCCCTGAGATGGAGGTTGGAAAGAAGTTTACTTTTTAAAAAAATGTCATTGGGCATCCAATTTACAAACCCACACTTGCTAGGCAAACACTTTACTACTGAACTACAAACTTGGCCTCAGCGTTGTCTTCAGCTGTCAATTTTCAAGTTCAAAGTTAAATCTGGTCTTGACTGATGTTAGAAAAGAAACGTCTCAGTTCTAGAAAGCAAGCTGGTAATAAAAGCATAAAAAAAGATATAAACTATAAATACATATAAATATAAACTACATGTGGTGTAATTCTGGCAGCATTTGTACCATTCTGCTCTTGACCGGTGTGCTGGTTAGGCTTATGCCAAGTTGACATATAAGAGTCATCTGAAAGGAGAGAATTCAGTTGAGAAAATGTCTCCACAAGATCTGCTGTAAGGCATGTTCTTAGTCGTTTATTGGGAAGGGTTTGTACTATGGTGGGTGGGGCCACCTCTGGGCTGGTGGTTCTGGGTTCTTTAAGAAAGAAGGCTCAATAATCCATGTGAGGCAAGCCAGTAAGCAGCACCCCTCCATGACCTCTGCATCAGCTCCTGCCCTCAGGTTCCTGCCCTGCTTGAGCTCCAGTCCTGACTTCCTTCAGTAATGAACTGTGCTATGGAAGTATAAACCAAATAAACCCTCCCCAACTTGCTTTTTGGTCATGGTGTTTTGTTGCAGCAATAGAAACGCTAACTAAGACACTGGCCTGCAGACCCAGAACACGGAGGTAAACAAAGCCAGTGCCTTTGGTGCTTCTGGAAGGTTAGGACTCGATGTTTCTTGGTGATGATCAGAGTCACCCTGTAGACTTAGTGGGGGACAGGCAGAACGAGTGTAAGTAGGGGCTGTATCTTTTCAAAGCTGCCATTTAACCCAGAGCGAGTCCATTTTAGCCAGTCTTTTATGTTCTTATGGAAGATTAAAAAATATAATGCAATCAGGGCTAAAATACACTTGGGAACATTTGATCTAATTTAACTGTTGTTGACTCTAAGTTAGGAAATGAGGTGATTTAAAGTGAGACAGCTGGTAATGATGTGATTTTCACATAGTAAGTTTCTTCTGTTTTAGGTGAGGCAAACATGAAGACTTCGAGGGTTTGATTTGTTAATGGGAAAAGTGTACAGGCTCAGTGATAAGACTGCTCATTAATTTAACCAATATTTGTTTTGTGAATGCATGAAAAAAATGTGCTCGATTTTATGTTTCCTTTGAAAGAAGATAGTACATCAGATGTATAGATTATAGGTTCAGTACCAAGCGGTTCTGTGCAGGTAAATGGGACAATTCCAGGAAAGCATGAACAGTGGAGAGCAAAAATTGACAACGACAGAGTTTTGGGTGCAGTGGCATATCACAGATGGTAGAAAGGGAAAGACAAACAGACTGGGGTGGGCTCGTCTCTGTGCCTAGGAATGACCACCAGGAAGTACAGAAAAAAAAAGTTACCTTTACAATGATATAGCTGGATGTTGGAGGAATGTTCTCCTTACTCTACATCCGTGCTAGCACAAGCTGTCATTTATGCTATTGACCTTAGCCATTCTAATGTGTATAAGTTGAAATCTCAATGTAGTTTTCACTTGCATCTGATGGCTGTGACCATATGGACAAAACCTGTCCTAGGGAAATCCAACAAAACTAGCATGTATCAGAAGACATTCACGAAGTCCTACCCTAGTTCAGGAGCTATTAACAACTGTTGTATGCTAGGAAATTGTGGTGGTTTCAATGAGAATGACACTCATAGATTGATGTGTTTGAATACTTGGTCCTTAGTGGAACTGTTTGGGAAGGATTAGGAGGTGTGGTCTCGGTGAAGGAGGAGCATCATGGGGGCAGATTTTGAAACTTAAAAAGCTTCCTGTTATCCCTAGTGTGCTCTTGGCTTCCTGTTTGTGGTTCATCTATTCTTGTTGCTATGCCTTTATTCTGCCACCATGAACTCCCTTCTCCCTGAGATGGTAATCCCAATTAAATGCTTTATTTTATAAGTTGCCTTGGTCATGGTGTTTTATTAAAGCAGTAGACAAGTTTCTAAGATAGGGAGGGAGAATCAGTTTTCTTCAGGTATGTAGCCCTCAATACACTACCCAGCCTCATGTAGATGGTTCTACATCCATGCATATATGGGCAGTACTAATGGACTCAGTGGGTTAAAAAAAAAAAAGCAAGTAAGAGGGGAGGCAAAAGTGATGGCAGAGGAGACAATGGGGGGGGGGCGGGTGTTGATCAAAGCGTACTGTATGAAATTATCAAACATCTCTTTAATCAATATTTTGTTATTTTAGGATTTATTTACATTTCTCTGTTATTTAGTTAAGGTAATTCCTAAGTATTTTCACTGTTTTTAATGTAATGTAAGCGGTATTTCACTTTCCTGTGGATGGTGTCACCTTCAAGCACAGCCAACTTTAGTATATTGAGTTTGAATCCTGAAAGCTAATTAAATTCGTCACCATTTTCTAGTATTCTTAGGGAGCCTTCCTTGTTTTCTATGTGTGCGGTCAAGGTACCTGAAAACAGATAATTCTACTTCTTCCCTTATGATTATTGTGTGCTTTATTTTCCCCTCCAGTTGCCTTTTCTTCTCCACTCCTGTGGTGGACTGAAGCTGCGTGAGTGAGCACCTGCTCCAGGTACTGAGAACAGGGAAAAATTCAGTTCACACTGAATGTGACCTTTTCTGTCCCTCTTTAAAATATGACCTGTTTTGTGTAGAGGTAATTTACTCTTTAACTTTTTTTGCTCTTTTTTTTTTTTTTCAAGACAGGGTTTCTCTGTGTAGCCCTGGCTGTCCTGGAACTTACTCTGTAGACCAGGATGACCTCAAACTTAGAAATCCACCTGCCTCTGCCTCCCAAGTGCTGGGATTAAAGGCAGGCACCACCACTGCCTGGCTTCACATTTTTTTTAATTACTCATATGAAGCTCTTGGATTTTGCCAAATGCTTTTTATATATCTATTTTGTAGCCTGTACTTGTGGGGTGAAATCTAAAAAAAAAAAATCATGCTAATGATTTTTCAAGACAAATGCTGTGTAGTTCCCACACTGTTTTATAGATTCAGGCCTGTATCTATGTGTCTAGTCTCCACTGACTTTGTTTTTTGACTTAAAATATTTGTCTTTTTATTTGTTTGTGTATTGTTTGTGTTGTGGTGTATGTGTGTATGTGTGGCATGGTGTGCGGTACGTGATGTGTGGTGTGTGGTATGTGGTATGTGGTGTGTGTGTGTGTGTGTGTGTGTGTGTGGTGTGGTATGTGATGTGTGGTGTGTATGTCTGTATGTGTGTGAGGTGTGTGTGTGTGGTGTGTGGCATGTGGTATGTGTGGTGTGTGTGTGGTATGGTGTGTGGTATGTGATGTGTGGTATATGATGTGTGGTATGTGTGTCTGTGTATGTGTGTGAGGTATGTGTGTGTGGTATGTGGTGTGTGTGTGGTGTGGTGTATGTGTGGTGGTGTGTGTGTGTGGTATGTGTGGTGTGTGTGTCTGTGTATGTGTGTGAGGTGTGTATGTGTGGTGTGTGTGTCTATGTATGTGTGTGTGGTGTGGTGTGGTGTGTGGTGTGTGTGGTGTGGTGTGTGTGTGTGTGTGTCTGTGTGTGATGTGATGAGCACATGTGTGGACGTCAGAGAACAGCCTGCAAGAGCTGATTGACCTTGTATAGACCTTGTGTGGGCAACCATGACATGGCTGCTGGGAGATCATGAGTGTAGCTGTCCTGTCTTGTCCAGAAGGCACTCTTTTCCTAGTCCTCACTGACTTCTGGCTCTTGGGATCTTTCTAACATTTCTTCAGAGATGTTCTTTAGACCTTGAGAGGAGATGATGTAATGTCCCATTTATAGCTGAGCACTCCTTAGACACTTGTTATGTGCTTAGGTTACTTGTGTCTGTGTTAACTACAATACAGAGAAACATCTCTGATGAGGTCAGAAAGTCTACATCTCTAGTGCCTGTGAGCTCCCACACTGTGGGCTCTTGGCCAGATCTGGAGTACCAACCATGTGTTAGCTTCATCCCTAGTGCCTGTGAGCTCCCACACTGTGGGCTCTTGGACTCTGAGACTATTTCTTAATAAATGCCTTGGCCATAGCTTTAACTTGTTTCCTGACTCCCTGAGTCCCAGTCTTATTCTCCCTTCTCCTCTCCTCAGCATCTTCCCCAGTGTCTCCCTCAAATCTCTCCTTATTGTCTCCTGAGTCAGCTCCCTGCTGGTTTACCTCCATCTCCCCTGACTTCCCAGGCGATTCTCCCCTTTATTCTCTCACCTTTCCCCAGAACCCTCTTTCTTCCTGCCATTGTCCCACCTCCCATTTCCTGTCTCAGCTCACTGGCCACTGGATTTTTTATTAACAGATGACGTTTAGATTCTTTCTACAATTTATACCTTAAGAAAAGCTTTGGAGAGCCAAATGAAAACCAAAAGATTATGAGATTAGTGGCAATAGAATAGTCCCTTATTTTTTGTTTTTCATGTCTCATACCAGGTGGCTCTTCTGATATGAGAAAGAAATTTTGGGTTTTACCTTAACAAGCATGTGTGGGTAAGAAGGAGAGAGCCATGCTCCAACCCCAAAGCCAGCTTTTAATCTTTTAATTGAATTGGGACCACATAAAGGCCATTTGTCACTTATGTCTATAGAGGGCAGCAGAGAAGAGCTGGAGGTGGTTGATACCACTTGGCCGATTTCCTTTTTCTTTTTCTCTTGATGGTCCGTTCTTTTCCCTCAGCTGCTTCACCTGTCCAGGGGTCCCCGGCTTCCTTAGTTGGATGCTTTTATTCTCCTGGAGAGAGAAAAGCAAAACCCTGCCCCACCCTAACGCTGGAGGGTTCCTTTTTGGCAGGTTATATCTTTTCTAGGGGAAAATTTGTTTTGTTTGCTTGTTTGTTTTTTGTTTTTGTTTTTGTTTTGGCAACAGAAAAAAATATTATCTTTTAATTGAAATTAAAAGCAATCCTTTTGAAAATTTGAAACTGAGTATACCTTAGTATCTGTGGATGAATACACCTGTATTCCTTGTTCTCTTTATATAAACTGAAGGTTTAAGAGGAGTATTTATGTTTTAGATAACAAAGATAGTCTCAGCCTGCCTTCTGCAAGTGGCTTTTTATTTTGTTTTTATTTTTTGACTTTTAAATTTAGATAACTGTGATTCCTGTGCACCCGTCTCTGCCTCCCTAGTGTTGGGTTTAAAGGCGTGAGCCTCCCAAGGGCTGGAATTAAAGATGTGAACCATCACCGCCCAGCTATGGATACTGTATAAGACTTATTCTCATAGGGTTCACCTGCTTTAATTTGGTTCTCCATTTCCCTTTATTTTTAATGTTGGGGTAAACTTACAGTTTTTTCAAATGTGGAATCTCTCATTCTTGCTGATTTATTTTGAATTTGTTCCTTGGAAAATTTTAGTATTCTAGCCTTAGTTAGTCATGATGCCAATGAGTCCACTATTTCATTATTTTCAGACATTTTGCCTGCCTTGTCTGTATGAGCTATATAAAATGTGATGTTCTTGCTAGGTTTTGCTAGGTTTTGCATTTCCATTCCTGATTCCCATGACCTTTGCCATTTATCTGCCAGTTAGTGGTTTTTCCATTGCACACTCAGCATAAATCGGAGCGGATAGAGCGTTCCCCTTTGCTTTCCTAGGCTTGTCTTAGAGCCAACAGTGCTGCACTGACTTTGTGGTTCCTTCCTCAGTGATGGCCATTCCATCTCCTGGTCTATAGGCTGCAACTTTCAATTAGTTTTGGTTCCATCAGATGTTGAGAAACCATCAGGAAACCATGTGTTAGCCATGTTGTGACCATTCTGTTGGGCCTCACAGTTCGATAGGTGCCTCTCTGGGGAGGAGGCTTGAGTGGTTTAGGAATGGAGATCGTAGGTGACTGAGCGATTTTCTCAGTGTGGGAAGGCACAGACACCTTTGTTACCACATCCTGGTCATGAAGGAATTCAGATAGATACCAGTTCTACAGTAATACCTTTCCTTCTATGGCTAAGCCTGTGAAGGACTCTGCCTTTGAACAGATCCAATCCGTCATTGTAAGATGTGTTCTTATGACCATGGGGCAGTTGGCTCAGTCTTTATAAGTTGGTTTGTACCTAAGGACCAAGCTGTCTGATGAACTATTGTTTCTCCTCATTCAGGAGGATTCTTCTGTTTGAATCTAGTCTTTATCAATTTTGACGGTATCCACAGCGTCCCTTCTCTCGTGGAAACAAAGACAAACCCTCATACCCAATGTAATATATACCCTGGTCTCCACTCTGAGATCAACATGTCTTTAAAAGATTCAAGATTATTCAATTCAATGTTTTTTTCCCTACTATCCGATGTCTCCCTATGGCTGTTGTTCCTTTCTCCTTAGTGTTTAAAAAATTTAAAGTTAATAAAGAAGTATGTAACCTATCTCTGAGGATCTTTCTTACTCTCGTTTATGAAGCAAGTCTTTTAAAGTATGATTAGGTCTTTCTATAATTGTTAGTCCTGTAGGATTGTGTAGCATACCTGTAATATGCTTTATGTTGTAATATGAAAAATATGTTTCATTTTACTAAAGACACATGCTGGAGCATTACCACTCTTAATTTGTACAGGTATCCCCATGACTTCTAGTAAGCGTATAATTATAGAATCAACCTTTTCAGAACTTAAAGCAATTGCCCATTGAAATTCTGCATATACATCTATGGTATGATGCATACACTTTAATTTTCCAAACTCTGCAAAATTAAACACATATATTTTTCACATTTCATTTGTTTGGGCTACTTCGTGTAGGTAATGGAGTTTGGTTATACAAAGAATAGGTAGGATATTTCCTCATAATTTCCTTGGCATGTTGGCAAGTGATATAAAAATATTTATTTAAATATTTACTGTTAACATTGTGCTTCTTAAGAAATTCTGAGGTTTTTGGCACATTTATTATTAAGAGCTGATCAATTTCATTATTACTTTGTGCTAGAGTAGGTCTTGGTAGACCCATCTGGGATCTGATATGAGTTATATACAATAAATGATTTCTATTTCTGATTACTTGTTGTAGCTGAATAAATAGCAAAGCTAATTCTGAAATCATCTGGAGTAAGTTCAATGGTTTCAATATGTAAAACAACTCTTTCTGCATATTGAGAGTCAGTAATTATATTAAGAGGTTGCGGAAAATCTAATAATACCATAATAATGGCACACAGCTCTGAGTTTTGAACCAAGTCATAAAGGCTTTGAGCCACTTTACTTATTTTTCCTGACTTACAACCCGCCTTTCCTGATTTATTTGCACCAGTATAGAATGTAGGGGCTCCAGGAATTGGTGTCCTTTTTACTATACAAACACAGGGGGATTCCATGGGCTGGTAGATTCTTTACTGTGTTGAACATTTAGCTGCTCCTGTACTATACAAGGGAGAATCCAATTAGTTCTTTTTATAAACTGATGTCTCTGGCTTTGGGGATATTTGTTGTTAATCTCTCCCCCAAAATTACTGCAAACTCTTTGCCAGTGTTCATTTTATGCCCATAATGAGGCAATTTCATCATAGTGAAAGTTACCACAATTTCTGCAGGGTCTATTCCTGCTAATTGAGGAAGTTTAATTTTTCCTTTCAGAATCAATCCAGAATCTTTTCTGCATAGGACTTTAATCCTTTACTCTGTGTGCTACAAATATCCATTCTAATATATTATCTTCTCTCTGCATAAGAATTCCTGTGAGAGAGTGAGTAGAGAGCAAAATAACTAAAATATAATCCAGCTTTGGATCCAAACAGTCCACATGTGCATCCTGTAATTTCTTCTCTACCAGAGCTAATTCTCTCTCAGTCTCAGCTGATAATTTATTTATTTACTTATTTATTTTGGTTTATTTAAATCCTTATCACTTTGTAAGGTTTGAAAAAAAATACTTAGCTCTTGAGTAGTTAATACAGTTATGGTCCATAACCAGTTAATATCTCCCAGTAAGTTTTAAAAATCATTCAGAGTTTGTAACTGATTTCTCCTGATTTGTACTTTCTGTGGTCATATTTTCTGTAGACTTATCTTATATCCTAGATAATTAACAAAATCTCCTCTTTGTATTTTTCAGGAGCAATTTGTAAATCCCAGAAAGGCACATTTTTCTTTACTTCATTGAACTTTTTTTCTAAGGTATGTGCATCTGAATTAGCCAGTAAGATAGCATCCATATAATGGTAAATTTTAGATTGAGGAAACTGTTTATGAATTATATATAATGGCTGTTCAACAAAATGTTGGCACAAGGTAGGACTTTAATATTCATTGTGGTAAAGACTTTTCAACAATATCTCTTTATTTGGTAACTATTACTAAAAGTAGGTACTGAAAAACAAAACTTTCCCTATCATGCTCATGCAAAGGGATTGCAAAAGTACAATCTTTTAAATCAACTATTATCAAAGGCCACCACTTAGGCAGCAGAGAAGGCTGTGAAGAGCATGTTGGCTGAATCATCTTATTTATGGTCCTTAAACCTGTTTAACATCCTCCAATTTCCTGATTTGATTTTTATAACAAAGGCAGGGGAATCCCATGGGTTGGTAAATTCTTCAGTGTATTGAACATTTAGCTGTTTCTATACCAGCTGTTCTAGTACCTCTAATTTTCTGATGTCAAAGGCCATTTTTACACCCACACAGTTTTGTCAGTTAGCTATTTTAAAGATAGGGTAATTGGTATCTTAAAAGACGAATTCCTGTTATGTCTAGCATGAGAACAACCTTGATAGTCTGTGTCTGTTCTTGATAATTTCTTTTAATGTTTTTTTTTTCCTCAGAATTCTTTATTTTGCGGTTTGTTTTCCATTGCTGCAACAAATAAATTCATGGGTATATTAGCCACGTATAGCTTTAATTTTTTCTATTTGTCCTTCTGTCCTGTTACACCACATCCAATCTTGCATTTTCTTTTACCTGTGATAACATTCCAATCCCTAGATGCTGAATATTTACCTCCTGAAGAGGCCAACTAGATGCCAATATATTGGGTGAAATTATTGTTACATCTGCTCCTTCATCTACTAAACTTTATTTCAATTTCAGTGCCATTTAGGGTGTTTCCCAATGACACTGAAATTTCTAATCCATTCATCTATTGGTTCTGATTTTGCCTTTAAAGTTCTAATTGCCCCTTTGCATTCTGAATTAGATTTTTCAAAATTAGAATTTTCTGAATTAGAATTTTTAAAAGCCAAAGGTTCAATTAATGTTTGTGTAATTCTGAATCTGATAGTACTTTATTTACAGCTGAAGTCAATCTTTGCACAAAATCAGACTTCTTTTGGGCCTTGCATAATTTTAATAAGTGACTCAGACCTCCTTTCTGATTCTTTAACCTTGTCCCAAGCATGTAAAACTGCTAAATGACACAGTACCAAGGTTTGATCACCAAGCTGCCTCTGTAACTCAGCAGATTGACCTCCACTCAGCAACTGATCTTGGGAAATATTAATACCTCCAGTCATATTTAATTGTTATATGACTCTAGATTCCTTTTTTCACCATGTTTTCCATTGTAACTGAGGACTACCTTCCAATATTGCTGTTACCAAATCTTTCTAGTCTTGTGAGACAATTCTGTCTGAGTTGGCCATGAATTTAATATCTGCTTTGCATAGGGTGAATGCACACCATATGAAACGATTGCTTCCTTAAATCTCCTCAAATCTAATATGTCTATAGTATTCCATTTAATTTCTTTATAGCCTTGGGGGTGCCTATCATCTGGTAGTATTTTTTGTATAGTAGCTGGATAAAATAAGGCTGGTTTTCTAACAACCTTGGGCTGCTCCTCTTCAATTTCTTCATGCAGTGGTGCAGTCAGTTCTTGCCTAAATTCCTCTGCCTGTATCTGAGTATTTTTCTCATCTTCATGTATAAGTCTTTCTAAGGCTTGTGCCATGGGTTGGACTCAGTCGGTCCCTCAACCCAGGGGAGAAATTTGGGTCCCGGTACTCAGGTGGGTAAGGAGTCAGCAAGTGACAAACAGACACGAACACAAGACAGTGTTGAATCTGAATGTAATTTCTTAAAGCTAGCATCAGACTTATATTACAGAAGAAAACAAGGAAGTCAAGTGACACATCAGCCAAGGTACATTGAAGTTATCCAATGCATCATGACACAAAACAGAGAAATGCATATGTAAAGGCTAACAGGAACCAGGCAGTGTTTACAACTGAGATAAAAATCAGCCCTACCTAAGGTCAGCTTATTCTTAGAAGCCAGGGGCAAGAGCTTCATCCCCTAGCCATAGTTCCAATTCTAGTCTATTGTATAATCCACCTTCTCCCTAGGCCATTGTAAATTCCTGTATATGGGAGTGACCCAGCTGTTATTCTAAGTATTTACTCTAGTTCCTTCTTAAACCATAACCACCTTATTTCTACTATTATGTAATGTAGTATGCCATACCTGACTGTAATGAGAATTCTAAGTTTACTTGGTTGAACTTGCTCTGAGATTTCTAACTCTTATCCAGTAAACTGCAATACCTGATTTCTTTTACTATCTATCAGCACCAGAGGCATTTTGTCTGAATAAGTAACATTCTTATGAAATTTAAAACCCAAGGTCGGCTCAATGATTGCCTAGGATATTGGGACACTGGTGGAGGCCAGGAAGCAATGTACAATCTAACTTAGCTATTTGTTAAATCATTCCTTGGAGGTACTTATAATAAAACAATACTGAAAGAAAGCACACGAAACCCTTCACTGACTGTTGCAAGGACATATCTGGACCACATCCATGTTATGGGATGCCAAAGACTCCAGGAGACCAGTTTCTGTGAAACTTTTTGCCTCATAACTGTGACCAAGTTTTTGGACTTGTCACGTAGACTCTACTGGAGTGGGTGTGGCA
The DNA here is from genome assembly GCF_900095145.1 of Mus pahari. NCBI lineage: Eukaryota > Metazoa > Chordata > Mammalia > Rodentia > Muridae > Mus > Mus pahari. The sequence goes on along the minus strand of NC_034606.1, from coordinate 63,019,047 downwards.
GGCTTGTACCTTATCAATTCACTTTTCATATTTGGCACAAAAAATACTGTGGCTATTAAGGATAAGATATGAATCACCAGACTGATAGGAATGATAATCAGCATTATGTCACTTATCTTTTCATTTTCTGCTTCTATTTTCAAGCCATCTGAAGTAGCACTGTACAGCGCCTTGTATTATGGTATTTCTCATCCTTAACTCTCTCCTTGAAGACTTCCCAGGTGACTTACCAAATCTACTGGCTTCTCAGTTTTTCTGCTGCAGGCATGATTTCTTGGTTACCAATGAAGACTCTGGAGCCAGATGCTGGGGTAAAAGCCTGCTGCCTGGGAGAGGCAGAGAAAGCACCCAGCTGACCTCCCTCTACAGTCGATGTCCCACAGGAAGCTCTATGTCTCTCTCTACCCATCCTTCTGACTTCCTCTTACTCTTTTGGGTTTTTTTCTACATTCATTCCCTTTCAACTGGTTCCTTGCTGCGCCTCTTGACCTATGGTTGACTTTATTTAACCCTGTTTACAGTAAACAAAAAGCTCTTGGATTAAAGACACGTATTAGGGCTGAGCCACACCATACCTAGGAACTGGTCTTTCTGGTAAATAACACAATCTGGAGTTCACAGTGTGATCAAATATCCTGCAACACCATCTTTGCTTGGCATTGTAGTGGTTTAGTTGTTACTGTAATGGATTTAGTTGTTCTGTTGAATGTCAGTTGGCCTGAATCTGTTTTATAAATATTGCTAAAATTTTAGCTAGTGGACTTTAATCAACACACACACACACACACATATGTTTATATACATGTATATACATATATATACATATAGATTCGTAAATAGAATCTGTTCAGTCTGTATGCTCCCTGTATGTAATTTTTCAGGTCTGATCACTTGGTATTGGATAACCAGCTGATGTGTTCTTCCCCAGGGAAGACTATTCTTCTGCCTTGCAGAATCCCTTAGTTGCCTGTAGTTTTTTTGTGTAGAGCCCTCATGGTCTCTCCCTCATTCAATTGTTTTCTGAAGGAAAATATTTTTATGAAAGAAAGAATGACTTGAGTTTATATTAAGCAGCTCAGATAAAAAAAAACAATTGTTAACTTTAATAATAATAAGAATTAGATAATAATATGAACATTTAATTCTTTTTTTTTTGTTTTGTTTTTGTTTTTGAGAAAGGGTTTCTCTGTATAGCCCTGGCTGTCCTGGAACTCACTCAAACTCAGAAATCTGCCTGCCTCTGCCTCCCAAGTGCTGGGATTAAAGGCGTGTGCTGCCATTGCCCAGCAAACATTTGACTCCTAATAAGAATCAGGAGGCAGTGTGGAGACTTGGCTCAGCTGTTAGATGTGCATACTCTCATACTGTTCTTGTAGAGGACCTGGATTCCATTCCAACTCTCATATCAGGGGGGCTCACAACCTCCCATAACTGTAACTCCAGGGGGTCCTAATCCATATGGTCTCTATGGAACTGCATTCATGTTCCTACCCCCCACCTAATACACACATAGTACTCATAGTTTAAAAAAAAAAGTAAAAATATTTAAAAGAATTTATCAGGTGAATATATGATTATTTCATTTAACCTACCAGTTTTAAGAATCAAATCAGTAATACATTCCACCTGGTTATGGGCTAGTCATCTTTCAGTAACACTTTTGAATTAAGTGAATTAATATTTTATTTAGAATTGCTGTTCAATATAGTCATTTGAGACTATTGATTTTTTTCCCCCAGATTTTGAACAATAATTACTTTAGTCCTGAAATGTATAAGGTTCATTATTCTATTCTGGACAAGGTAAATAGCATTAACATTTAGTCACAGTAACTTGAAGAATTAGCAGTGCATCTGCTCTTTTGAATATTTTATTTCTATTTTACTTTATTATTTTATTTTATGTGTGAAAGGTCCTTGCTGTGAAGCTCAGTTAGTGACCAACTCATGATCCTCCTGCCTCAGCTTGCTGTGAGCTGAGGTTATAGGTGTGCACCATGACACCCAGCTTCTTTGACCCCAACTCCAATCTAATGGCTCACTTTCATTCTCTATTTATCTCCATTCCTTTCCTCTATCTCTTTGGAGATAGGGAGGGAGAGAGGGTCTTGCTGTGTAGTCCATGTTAGCTTCCAACCTGCAGTCCTGCCTTAGTCTTTCAAGAGTCAAGAGTACAGGTTTGCACCACTACCCCTGGCTAATGTTTATTCTTTATCTCAGTGGTTTATAATTGGTTTCTCCATTTTTTTTTTCTTGAATGCCATCTCTATAATATGCCAAATTTTATAATTTAAAAAAAAGAACTGGCACATAGATTACTTTTTAATACTTTGTTAATTTCACTTTTAGTTATGTCTCTAGTTCTGTTTTTATTATATTTAGCTTGTTCTTCATTTTTTGGTGTATGTGTAAAGATAATGCTCACCTGTGTGTGGTTATGTGTGCTTCTGTATATGTGTGTGAGGGGCCCAGAGTGTAATTGGGTGTAATTCTTTATGAGCTATCTACCTTGTTTTTTGAGGCAGGGTCTCCTCACTATGACCTGGGGCCCTCTGGCTGGTTAGACTGGCCATAGACAGGCTTCAGGGGTCTGTCTCTTTCCAATTCCCTGGAGCTAAGATTATAAGTGTGCACTGCCATGCCCAGCTTTTTATGTGGGTACCAGGGATTGAACTCAGGTTTTTGTGCTTGCAAGCATGTTACAGACAGAGCTATCCTAAGAATTCCCCTGACTTCTGAAATAGAGTCTCAAGCAGCTGAAAATGGCCTTGAACTTGCTGCCTAGGTCAATGTGGCTTTGAGCTTGTAATTCTCTTGTGCTCTTGAGGGGAGAGATGACAGGTGTGTGGCATTGTGCTCAGCGTGTGAGGTGTTGAGGATCAAACCCAAGGCTTTGTGAATGCTAGGCAGGTACTCTTATCAACTGAGCCACGCCCTGGCCTCAGGTTTTGTTATCTGTTCATAGTTTGGACTTGAATAGGTCGACATTTTAGCTTTTGGTTATTAATAGGTACTTAATGATATATTTTGTCTTTTCTGAAGACTTTGTTGCAGTGCTGCATAGCTTCAGCTTGCAGTATTCATGTGTCCACTATACTCTACATGCAGTTTTGAGCTTTTGACATAGGATTTTCTTTCATTTTTTTAAAGTTGTCATTAGAAAATTCATTAATTCTTCACAGTTAGATTCAGAATATCCTGAGGTGACAATTACATCTCCCCTGCCTTTCTCTCTCTCTCTCTCCCTCCCTCCCTCCCTCCCTCCCTCCCTCCCTCCCTTCTCCTCCTCCTTCTTTTTGGTGGGAGCAAGGGAGCTCTGAACCTAGAGCCCTGTACTTACTGTGCCATGTTCCCAACGACCATCTGTCCACCTCTTTTATTTTGCTGTCACATTATTCTACTCTGTGAGAAACTATCTTCATATTCTCTTCCAGCCAAGAGACTTTCTAAATAAAAGGCCAAAATCAAGACAAGCCCACTATACCTTGGAATGATGAGATTAGATGTTCAGGCAAGTCCCAGAAGAGACCCCCTCATCCCGCAAAATATTTGACACTGTGTGATTGAAGGATGCATGATAAAATTAGGCAGTTTTACATAGTTTGCTACCTAAAGCAAATACTTTCTCAGGGTCCTCTGCACAGCTGCCTTCACCTCCTTGTTCTTCAGGCTGTAGATGAGGGGATTCAGCATGGGCGTGACTGCGCTGTATTGCAAAGATAAGAGCAAGTCCAGAGAAGATCCAGAAGGCGGCATGAGATAGCAAAGAAAGCCAGACCCAAAGAACAAGGTCACCGCGGCGAGGTGGGAGGAGCAGGTGGAGAAGGCCTTGCTCCTCCCCGTGGTGGAACTGATGCTCAAGATGGCGGAGACAATACGGGCATAGGAGAAGAAGATGGGGATAAAGGTTCCCAGCCCGTGCAGTAAGCTGGCGCAAAGCAGGACAACGACAGTGATGGAGATATCGGAACAGGACAGGGGGAAAAGGGCAGGCAGCTCACAGGTGTAGTGGTGAATGGTTTGAGCCCCACAGAAGTCCAGGTTGACAGCCAAGAGCACGATGATGGTTGCGTTGAGAGAGGCCACGCCCCATGAGATGACCACAAGCCTTACACACAACTCATTTCTCATCACCTGGCCGTAGAGCAGGGGATGGCAGATGGCAGCATAGCGGTCATAAGCCATGACGGAGAGTAGGCAGGCTTCAGTACCAGAAGAAAAAAACACAAAGAAGACCTGAGCCAGGCAGCCCTCTATTGAGATGGTTTTCTTCGCTGACAGGAGGTCCTTCAGCAGCTTTGGTACCGTGACAGTTGAGAAGCAGAGATCTACGAACGACAGGTTGCTTAAGAAGAAGTACATGGGCGTGTGGAGGTGGGAGTCAGCCATGATCACCAGCAGCATCGTCAGGTTCCCTGTCATGGTGAGGATGTAAATCCCCAGGAACAGCGCAAAAAGTAGAGCCTGGATCAGGGGGTCGTCAGAGAGCCCGGTGAGAACGAACTCCGTGATGACGCTGTGGTTGCTCCAGGCCATTAGTGCTTATTTCCTTGGAATAAAGTGGAAAGCAGGGTGAGGTTTCCTGTGCTTTTTTTTTTTTTTTTAAATTGGATATTTTCTTTATTTACTTTTCAAATGTTATCCCCGTTCCTGGTTTCCCCTCTGAAAAACACCCTCCCTCTATCCCCTCCCCTCTCCCCCTGCTCACCAATCTACCCACTCCTGCTTCCTGATCCTGGCATTCCCCCACACTGGGGCATAGAGCCTTCACGGGACCAAGGGCCTCTCCTTCCATTGATGACCGACTAGGCCATCCTCTGCTACATATGCAGCTGGAGCCATGGGTCCTACTATGTGTACTCTTTGGTTGGTGGTTTAGTCCCTGGGACCTCTGGGAGTACTGGCTAGCTCATATTGTTGTTCCTCCTATGGGGCTGCAAACCCCTTCAGATCCTTAGGTTCTTTTCTTTAGCTCCTTCATTGGGAACCCTGTGCTGCGACCAATGGATGGCTGTGAGCATCCACTTCTGTACTTGTCAAGCACTGGAAGAAGCTCTCAGGAGACAGCTATATCAGGCTCCTGTTAGCAAGCTCTTGTTGGCATTCACAATACTGTCTGGGTTTGGTGGTTGTATATGGGATGGATCCCCAGGTGGGGCAGTCTCTGGATGGTCATTCCTTCAGTCTCTGCTTCACACTTTGTTTCTGTAACTACTTCCATGGGTATTTTGTACCCCCTTCTAAGAAGGANCGAAGTATCCACACTTTGGTCTTCCTTCTTCTTGAGTTTCATGTGGTTTGTGAATTGTATCTTGGGTATTCCAAGTCTGGGCTTTTGGGCTAATATCTACTTATCAGTGACTGCGTATCATGTGTGTTCTTTTGTGACTGGGTTTCTATGCTTTTTATCTTGTCATCTAGCACGTCATCTTGTCTGCTCCAAGATTTCCCCTGCCTTGTGTGCCATGGCGGACTGCTTTCCGCACACACCTGGGGACGAGTTTTCAGCACTCTTTGCTCGTGGTTCAGAGAATTCCATTTCTGCTCCGCAAGGTTTACCAGACATGTAATACTGCGGGTTCACATGTACATTGCAGTCTTCACTACATGCTCTAGTGTGGCTCAGAGCCCCTCCTTCTCATTGAGTCTAAAGAACACTGTACCCCGCACAGGACAGGGGCTGTTCCAAACGTTCCCACACCTCTCCTCTCCCCTTCAGCATTAGCCACAGATTCTTACCCGCACAGGAAATTTTGTTAATGTTAAAAAAATTGTGTCCAGAGAATGTTCTTACTTTTGTTTGCTCTCACAACAATTCTAGGAAGTATTTGAGACCTGGGGAGCTATTTTTATTGTACCCATGGGAAATGTGATACTGAGTGGTAGAGTCAGGAAAAATATTCCATCCTTGTTTTTCTAATTCTTGGTCTAGCATTTTAGTTGTGTTCCCCATGAATAAAGACCGATTTTCCTACCACAATATTCTGGAATTTCCCTCGTTCACCCTAGTTTAGTTTTCAGTCATCTCCATTTCTCTTTTATTCCCCCCCTTTTTTTTTTTTGAAGCTTGAGGAAAATTTTATTAGAATTGAAAAAGGAAAACCCTAGGTCAGCAAGCTGTCTACCTCCGCAGCTCCCTGGAGGAGGGAGCTGGAGGACGGCAGCCATGCTGTTTGAGTCTGGAATGGAGGTCAGCTACCCTGTGGACAAGTGGCCACACACACCGGGGAGGAAAGTTTTAGAGAAGGTGGAAACCCCAAATGTTAAAGATTGCCTTGTCCCTGGCCAGCATCAGAAAGGAAAAGAAGAGAAGAAAGAGAATTAAGTCACATCTTTCTGATTCAGGATTTTGAGAGGAAGGTCGACAGACAGACAATCGTTGTGACTCTGGACTGGCTGCACAAAGAACAGGTTTGTTTTGTTTTTCCCTTTCTTGCCCTTTCCTACCCATCCCTTCCCTGCCCCGCCCCACCCTCCCCCTTCCCTGCCTGCCCGCCCCCTTCCTTCCTTCCTTCCTTCCTTCCTTCCTTCCTTCCTTCCTTCCTTCCTTCCTTCCTTCCTTCCTCCCTCCCTTTCTCCCTCTCCTTCCTTCCTTCCTTTCTCCCTCCCTGTTTCCTTCTTTCCTTCTTTCCTTCTTTCTTTCCTTCCTTCCTTCCTTCCTTCCTTCCTTCCTTCCTTCCTTCCTTCCTTCTTTCCTTTCTTTCAGACAAGTTCTGAGTTCCCAAGCAGGCTTTGGCTCATTATTTAGCTGAAGGTGACCTTGATCTCCTGACTCTCCTGCATTAATGCTGGACTTACAGGCACATGCCTGGTCGCAGGTTTTCCATTAAATAACAGGAAACTTCTCTTGTGGCTTGGCTCCTGGTTGTCATCCATTTCAATGTCCTTTTATATTCTAGTGATCCGAACTGATATATGCCTTTCAGTATCAACACATAGCTTGTCATTTCCTTCCTCAAATATAGCTTAAATTCTGCTCCCGAGAGCAGATCCATCAGCCAAAGCTAAAGAGATTCTTCGATCCCGGGCCAGAGTTACCTGTGAGTGTGGCCAAGGAGAGGGATGTGTGATTGCAACGTCAGCTGGATCCAGAGATGCCAGCGCTTGGAGATTTGTAGTCACAACGTCTGATGACCCTGCATGAATAAGTTTATGAGCATTGCTGAAAGCAAACGCTGTACTTAAGGCTTGCATAAGCAATGCAAGGGAATATATTTGTTCTATTGTTTTCAAGGATTTGGCTATTTTAAAATTATTTGTGGTCAGAGCATCCCTGATGATTAACTATTTTACTTTTAGTCACAAGGAGAAGCTGAAGCAGGGTCTTTGGGGAGCACGAAGCCTCACTCAAGAATAACGTAGCATTTCTGGAGTATTTTTTCTTATAATATTCATGTTCTGTATGGATGAAGGAATACATCTTTTTACATCATATGATTTTTAGAAGCATCACAAAGAAAGGATCCAACTCTCCTCCTCCTCATCTTAAAGGGCATCTCAAACAGATCCTAGAGTTATTTTGTTTAGTGTAATTATGTCTGTGTGCATGCATATGTGTGTGTGTGTGTGTGTGTGTGTGTGTGTGTATGTGTGCACATATGCAAGTGTGCATGTGACAGTCAGAAGTCACTGAGGGATGTCTTCCCCAACTGATCTCTATTTTTTGAGGCAGGGTCCCTCATTGGACCCTGAACTATCTGATTCAGCCAGAATGGCTAGCAAGTAAGACTGGGTATCCTGTCTGCATCTCCCTAGTGCTACTCTTATGGCATGCACCACTGGCTTGAGATTTTTAAATGGGTTCTTGGGACCAAACATGGGTCCCCATGTTCACACAGCAAGCACTTTACTGAAGTAGCCATTTCCCCAGCACCTTGATTCTAGGGATTTTTAAACTTTAAAATACAGTCACCATAGGATACACTCTGACCAAGGCTTTTCCCCCTGCATCTCCCCCCAGGTCCTCCTCCCCCCCCCCCACCTATCAAACTCCATGCCTTCTTTTTCACTCTCTCTAGAAAACAAGCAGGCAAATAAAGCAACCAAACTAGAATAAAACAAAGCAAACAATGGAGAAAAACAAAAAGAAAGAAAAAGCATAAGAAGCACATACGTGTGTGCACACAGACATACACACACTCAAACCCATAAAAATGTGCGTTCTTTCTCAAACAAACCCATAAAAATGCACACACACATACACTCAAACAAACCTATAAACACACACACACACTTTCCAACAAGCCCATAAAATGCAGACATATAGACACTCAAACAAATGCATAAATATGCACACACACACACACTTTCTCTCAAAAAAATCCAGACACATACTCACATACACAAACCCATAAAGACACACACACACACACACACACACACACACACACTTGTACAAAACCCTTAAAAACACACAATCAGAAAACGATAAATATAAGCAAAAGACCGATAAGGTTAAAAAAAGAATGCCCAAATAGATTGCTGTGAGAAACCTCTCTGGAGGAACCACTGAGCTCACCTTGTGTTGGCTGCTGGGGAACCACCAGGTTGTCTAACGAGGAATAAACCAGCCCAGTTCACATTCTAGGGATTTTATAACGACCCTAGATTCTCCTAAGTTCTCAATAACGGATTCTAAGCAGGCGGAATGCCTCAGCTTCCACTCACTATTTTGAGTGAAAGACTTTGGCCTAATTTTATACGGACACTCAAGGCTCATGCCAGATTTATACAAAGACGGTTGAGAGCTAAAGACTGATGTTCTGTAAGAGACTATTAAGAGTAAAAATTGCCGGGCCTGGTGGCGCAGGCCTTTAATCCCAGCACTCAGGAGGCAGAGGCAGGCGGATTTCTGAGTTCAAGGCCAGCCTGGTCTACCAAGTGAGTTCCAGGACAGCCAGGGCTA